>NW_020917758.1:0-14232 GCF_003984885.1 Neopelma chrysocephalum | reverse complement strand
CAATTAAGGAGGTGGAAAACAAGGCAAAAGCCTAAAGAGCAAACTAAGAGATCACTAGCAATTGAATTCTTTACTATTTCATTGCACTAACTGGAAGTTTGGGAAACTTTTAAAATTTTACAGTGATTGAGCTCTATTTTACAAATGACCATGTCCTCAGTGATCATTGCCATCGTGGGATTTGGTAAAGATGATGTAAACCCATCCTTAACATAAGAGTGACTCAGTCATTTTCTTTGCTATTGGTCCCAAAATTATTTTTGGAGACTCACTTTTGGGGGTGAATCTCAAGACTTTAGAGCAGGTTGGAAACAAATTTATCTAAGCATTTGTGTATTAGGTACAGAGCCACTGGTCACCATGTTGCTTGGTCTGTCCAGGTGGCTGTGGTGCCCAACCCTGTAGATATTCCTATATGTGCTCCTCATGGTGCTCTTTTGCAGAGCAGGGAGAGGGATCAGCATTGTTTGTTGCTGTAGTGTGGGCTATGAGTTTATGAAATGAAAACACCAAGGGCAATGAGGGTCATTTGGGATGTGTGTTCAGTGTTGCTCTCCTGCCCTGGCCTTGGGTGCTGCCTCTGGGAATTCATAATAATCGTACCCAGTCTGTGGGGGGAACAGGGGAAGGTGATTTTCCCCAACCTTTCACACCTTTTTCCTCCTTCAGGCCTGTTACAACAGCTTTTGGGACTTTGGAATTCCCCTTGGATGTTAAGGAAAGCATGTTCTTGTTATATCTGCCAGGTCTCCTCAGTAGGGTCCACACCATGTTTAGAGTTACAAAAGGAATTTCCAGGAAGGTCATTCAGAGATCTGCCCCGAGGGGGGAATAGTCATGACTGACATGGAAAGGGGGAGAAAATTGGCCAGTTTTGGGGGAAATTCACCCCTGAACAACTACAGGACTCTGTTAAAGTGACAGCGTATTTGCAAGGAGAATGCTGTGGCAACTCCAGAGAGGAGCAACTTCTGCAGTGTGCTGGGCCCTGGCCACTCTTTACCAGACACAGTTCAGTGCTAGACAGCACCCTCAGGGGGAGGAGGAGGAAAGGAGACCAGCAGGCACCTTGGCCACTCAAACTGCAGCTGAACCAGAGGAACAACCTGTGCCAGGAGCAGTTGTCGCTCTACAGAAGAAGAAATCCAAGACCAACTCAGTTCCCTTAGTGAGGGATGAAGGGGATGCAGGGCCCTCAGAACAGGAGGAAGGGCCAGGGCCAGAGATTTTCACCCAATCCCCATCCCTGGCTGAGCTGTGAGATATGAGAAAAGATTTCAGCCTCCAGCTGGGAGAGCCCCTGGTGACCTGGTTGCTCCAGGGCTGGGATAACACGGCCCAGGGAATGGAACTAGGTGGGAGCGAAGCCAGGCAACTGGGATCCCTATCCAGGGATGCTGGCATTGACCAGGGGACTGGGGAGAGGACAGAAACTCTCAGCCTCTGGAGGTGACTCCTGTCAAGTGTGAGGGGAAGGTGTTCTCTCAAGGATGATCTAACAGTGCACCCGAGCAGGTGGAACACCCTGGAGAAAGTTATCCGTATCTGAGAGAATCCATAGGGGTTTGAATAAGGAGCAGTGCCCTGTAGATCCAGGTGAAGTCCAGCGCACACAATCCATTGGGTGGAGGTTTGTACGGGGAGCACCATTGTCATACACCAACTCATGGGCAGTGATGTTATGGAAAGAAGGAGAACAAACAGTGACCACTTGACTCTGGAAATGGGAAGATCATCTTTTCACCTCCCTGTCGTGGGGAGTGGAAGGCTGAGATAAAGTTAATTAGAGAAGCCTTTTCATTGAGCTACGAGGTGCAGGAAGGACCCTCTGGCTTTCTAAACTTCTTCTCAGAGAGGAGCCTGGGGATGGCTGGATTCAATCTCAGCCTCAGACTTTGTCAACGGGTTAAGTTAAAGGAATTATAGAGATGTGATTGAATCACTTTGTCCTACAGGTTTTAATGATGGCAAATCAGCCACATTTATATAGAATGAATTATTTATTATGACAAATGAACAAATAAAGAGATAAGTGAACAGCTAAAAGATCTTAATCAGAATTATTTACTACACAGTGTAAACACTAAAACCTACTAGTAGAGTATAATAGAGCATCAAATAGTGCACTGGATCTAAGGAATTCTATTAAAGCAAATATATCAAATTGTATCAAAGCTGGCAAAAAGAAACAATCATTAAGTAGAGATTGTTGTAACTCACCACACAACCCCTGAGTAACCATGAAGAGGCATCCCTGCTCCACAGGAGACAATCCACACACTCGGGGACAGTCTGTGGAAGAATCTGCCACATGAAAGGTGGACTGGGGATTTTTATAAAGTGATGGCCTGCCAGTCCCATTTCTCCAGGCCAGCCAGCAGCTTATCTGCCAAAGCCTGCTTCCAAAGGCAGGGGGTGTGTTTGCAGTGGGTGAACCAGGCTGGTTTTAGCACAATTCAACCCTAAAAGCAGCCCTTTGGCACCGGTGGGAGCTCAGCACAGACAGCTTGGGTTGTTTGGATTCTCTGACCGGATTCCAGGTCAAGGCAGATCAGCCCTATCAGGGCAGAGCATCCTGCCAGACCCCCCAACCTCCGTGTCCCCCCCGTTCTCCCCTCCTGGCACTTCCCACTCATGGCTCTGTCGGAGCCGTGTCACGACACATGGAGCCACCACAACAGGTTCTTTTCCTGAGGGATCCCTTGGAGGGGATGAAAGAGAAACAACCCTGGAGAACCGGAGTGACAACAGGAATGGCTTTTATTTTTGGCACCTCTGGAACCGTAACCGTGGATCGATCAGGTGATTCCTGCCAGGATGGGAGAGGGGGACAGAGTCACCACGTCCCTCTCCCCATCCCGTGGGATGGATCCAGCTGCCCATGGAGAGGAGGAACTGCTCTGGAATCCCACCTGATCCCACTCCATCCATCCCACTCCAATCCTGCCCGATCCCACTCTGGAATCCCATCCTAATTGCACGCCATCCATCCTGCCTGATCCTGCTCCAAAATTCCACCTGATCCCACTCTGGAATCCCATCCTAATCGCACGCCATCCATCCTGCCTGATCCTGCTCCAGAATCCAGCCCTGTTCCTGCTCCAAAATTCCACCTGATCCCACTCTGGAATCCTGCCTTGATCTGGAATCCTGTCCCAATCCTGCTCCACCAGGAAAGAGGGATCCAAGTGTCCCTGGTGTAGAGGAAAGGGGGGGTCACAGGGTGGGGAGATGTGAGATGGCCAGGAATGGGGGTTCAGGGGGGGTCCCAGTGCCCAGGAATGGTGGTCCATGGGGGTCCCAGTGAGGGATAAGGGGGTGCAGGGTGGTCCACATGCCTGCAAATGGAGGCTCAGAGGGATCCCGGTGCCCAGGAATGGGGGTTCAGGAGGGTTTCCATGCCTGGGAATGGGGGTGCAGGGGCCTCCTGGTGCCCAATAAGGGCATGCAGGGGGGCCCAGTCCCAGATAAGAGGGCTCAGGGAGGTCTGGGTGCTGAATAAGAGGGTGCAGGGGGTTGCCAGGGTCCAGGAAGGGCGGGTGAGGGCATTGGGAGAGATGTGATGGAGGTTCAGGGGGTCCCTGTGCTCAGGAAAGGGTCTCCAGGGGTCTGCAATGTTGAGGAAAGTGGGGTCTGAGAGCTGGGAAAGGCAGAGCTGTGTGTCCAGCGGGTCCCAGGATCAACGAAAAGGGAGGATCAGGGGGCTGGGAGAGACAGGATGGCTGGGAAAGGGATTGCAGGGAGGTATTTGTTCAGGATAAGATGGTGAAAGGGGTGAAAGGAGGTCCCTGTGTACGAGAATGGGCATTCAGGTGATCCTGGTTCCAGATAAGGTGGTTCAGGGGGGTCCCAGTGACCAGAAATGAGGGTCAAGGGGGTCCCAGTGCCCGGGAATGGGGATTCACGGGGATTCTCATACCTGGGAATAGGGGTTCAGAGGGTCCTGATGCCGGATAAGGAGGCTTAGGGGGGTCCCAATGCTGCGGGAGGGGGCGCAGGGGGTCCCGGTGCCGGGAATGGAGGTGGAGAGGAAATGCCGTGCCCAGGAATGGGGGTTCAGAGGGGTCCCGGTGGCCAGAAATGGAAGTTCAGGGAGTCCCAGTTCCGAGGGTCCCACCCTCCGTCGCCCCTCCCGGGTTTCCCAGGAGCCCCAGGACCCAGCACTGGAGCCATGGCACTGCTCCGCTGTCACCGCTCGCCGATGGCGCAGTTTGGGAGACGGGGAGGCGAAAGTGACCGAGGGAGAGCGGGGAGGGAGGGAGGGGACGGGGGAATTCCTGGGAATTCACTTGGATCCCCTTTGGGACCCGCCCCTCGATCGCCCCCTGGGTCCCCCCTTGGGGCACTCCACGAGCACGAATTGCGGGACCTCCGGGCAGGGCTGTGCTGAACTCCTTGTCCCTGTGGTTAAACTCGGCCCTAAACCCGCTAGTTTGGGGCCAAAGCGGGGGAAGCGCCGGGATCTGCGGATCCCGCGGGGGCGGGAGGCCATCTCCCTGTGCCAGTGCCCTCCCCGGGCAGCCCCCACTGCCCCCCGCAGACCCTCCTCATCCCTCCTGGATACTGCGACCGGGGCTTTCCAGAGCTTCCTAGGGGCAGCTCCGGCGTGTCCCGCCCGAACTCCTCCTAGAGCAGCTCCTGGGTCGTTCCTTGGGAGACACTGGGGGGAGAAAAGCTCCAGCTTTTGCTGCGTGTGCGGGTCCCCACCCCCGGCGGAGCAGGACTGGCCGCTGTGACTCCGATCCTCCTCCTCTCTCTTTCTCGTCTTGTCTCCCTTTCCTCGGGGTGATTATAAATCCCAGGGCAGTTGTAGACCGCCTTTCCCAGTCACGGGTTTCCCAGGGAAGTGGGGCAGGGGATTCCCAGTGCCCAGGAACGGGGATTCAAGGGAGTCCCAGAGTCAAGGAAATGGGGAGCTCCTCCAAAACTCCCTCCCAGGGGGGAGCAGGAGCTGGGGCAGGAGCTCTGTGGGGAGAGGGAAGGGAGTGACACTGGAATGGGGGGGTCACCAAGGGGGACACACATGCTCCGGAGGGGACACGACCCCAGGGACCCCCTCACCTTCTCCTACAGGCAGAGGCCGAGCCCCAGCACAGGAAGACGAACTCCAACACGGACCCCCCGATTCCTGTCAGCATCTTTGGGGGGCGGTGTCCGTCGGCAGCTCTGGTGGGCAGGATCCGGGAATGGCGGCGGATCCCGGAAAGGGAGGGAGTGGGACAGGCTGGGATGGCCTGGGATGGACTGGGACACCAGGACACATGGAGACCAGGACTGGGACCTACCAGGACCTGCTGGGAGCAGGATCAGAGCACACTGGGACCCACTGGGACCAGAACTGAGGCAAGAGGGATCATACTGGGAGCAACTGGGACCAAAATGAGGGCTACTGGGAGTAACTGGGAGCATGCTGGAGGCCATATGGAATATACTGGGAGTGTCTGGGAGTCAACTCAAAGGAGAATATAAGTCAGAGTTACAATTTAATAAAAATAATACAATAAATACAATTATACGGACAAACAATTGGTTTTAACCCACAAAACCCAGATGTGTAACCCAGCACCCTAAGACACCAACAGAATGGTGTTTGTTGGCCCCTGTGCTGAGCCCCACGTGGTCCCTCTGAGTCCAAAGTAAGAGGAAAGGAAAACCTGTTGGTGAGAGTGGTGGTCGCAGTCCGGTCGAGGTTCTGGTCCTCCTCTGGATCCCAGGAGTGGGCCAGAAGTCCCAAGACCCCAAGATTATATACCCTCAGGTTCCAGTGGGAATGCCCAGTACCTCCCCCATGGCAGGGAGTTCCACAGTTGGTGATTGTTAGTCTTGAGATATTTTTGGAATCCTTGGTGGCCCGTTAGCAGATATGATCTCTCAGGCTGGGTGTGGTGGTGCTAATGACTCCCTGGAGGGGAGTTAACATCACCCCTAACTACAACCTGAGGGGTCAGGTGTGCTCTGGGCAGCTGCTGCAAATGGTCTCTTGTTAACAGTTCCTGGGAAATGACATAGAGGGTGTACAATAGACAGGTTGGGTTACACCCACACAGTGATGAACTGGTCCCGGGTGCTCTAACTAGGACATCTGGAGAATATTTACCTATGGAGGAAATGTCGGGTGCAGGGGCTGGTAATAATTTGAATTTGTTGATGTCAGGGTTTATAGAGAGTTTTAATAAATGTGGGAACTCTTTGCAGTTGCTGGTGACCCACCAGCAGCATCCACGTGCTGTGTCAGTGGATTCTTGTCCTGTTTCCTTGGGTTTTTTCCTTATAAATATTCCCCAAATCGCTCTTGTGGGATCAGTTTTGCTTTGCTGAACCTGTTAATTTTTAACTTTGTCTTGGGGAATAACGCAGCCCAGGGAAGGGACACGGGGAAGTTCACTCAGGGTTCGACACAGGTTGTAGGGGGGAAGGGAATGAACCACTTTATTAAAATGGCTCCCCCTTTTATAGGGGAGCTGGGAGAACTTTCCAGAGTAATGGTAAATAAGGGGAGGAGTTTTCGGAAAGAGGAACAATGATTGGGTGCAGAACATGAGGGGAGGGATTACAATAGAATATGCATAAAAGGGAGTGAAACTCTGGTGGGAATAAACCATTGTAAAATCGGGGACAGGAATAAACCATCAGTTTAGAACATTAAAACAAACATTCACTCGAGATTTCTCTCCATTAAACAGTCTCAGTTAAGCAAGTCCATCATCTTAGGTCCAATCCTCTTCTTCCACAACCTCTTTCAATGCCGCAGCCCAGCGCTGGTAGGCTTTTCTCTCTAATTCTTTGGACTCCTCATCCACATCTCCCCTTCTTTGTTTTCTAAAACAAGGTTCACTGAAAGGCTTTTTTAACAGCAAATTTCGCACACAAATAATTATGCATGGAATGAAGGTTAAAATGTCCACAAAGGTAAATAGTGAAATTACATCTATAATTATCAACTTACTTGTCCAATTGGGTAAAGAGGGAAAATGTAAGCAATCAAACAATCCGTTTAAACCTTTATCTTGAGAAACATGGATATCATGCACCAAGCTTTTAAGTTTATTGATACTTTGATGTGTAGACTGAGAGTGGTCTGAAAAATTCATGCAGCACATCCCCTCGAACTCCTGACACCCGTGTCCATGTGCCAGGAGTAGAAAGTCGATGGCTGCACGATTCCGCAGACTTATTTCTTTCAATTTTCATATCTGCTAACAAACCTTCAGTCGCGCTGGTGGTTGCATTTGCTTCTTTAGTTAACCAGCAACCAAGATGGGTCAAAAGCAACAGCGCGTGGGCCCTGCCTATTCCCAGGATTGGAAAAGAGGCCCAGAAATTTTTCATGCGAGACCAAATATGGATGTTAGAATCGCAGTCTTCAGGGAACGGCAGAGGTGGTGGTGGAGTGATAATATCAAGTGCTTCTCTTTGAGGTGTTGTAGGGATAGGTGTTTGAGAGATGGGAAAGTTTGGAGTTTGTGGTTTAGGAGCAGGCGGTTTGGGATTTTTTGGCTTAGGAAGCTTGAGTGGGATACTGAAAGGAATTACTCCTTGCCTTTTGACTCTTTCCTTAGAGATATGTGTTTGATCAGAAGGAGTTTGGTCTAACAATCGAAATTTTGCCGGATTAAAAAGAGCTAATTTTCCCACCGTGCAAGGACCTCATACCGGATAGGCAGGAATGTCTTGCCAGGCTCAGTCTCCATATAGTAGGAAAAACCCTTTGGGAAGCTTCATATCCTTTGGTACATGCTCAGTAGCCTCTGTAGTGGCAACTAATTGGTTACACCATAGAGAAGATGTCCCCTGATAAATTGGCCGAATAGCAGATACGTTATGAGAAGTAAAAAGCTTATGATTAGTGTATTTATGAAAAACAACACAATAACTGATAGGGAGGGAACCAAGAAGATCAATTTCTCGAGGTGGATTTGAGGTAAATACCTGACATGAGATAGACTGAGATAGAGTTACCGAATTTAACGGAATATTGCCAGAGATATAACTCTGGGATAAAAACGTTTTCCAAACTTCACCTGGGGTGATGGGAACGCCTACCAGGCAGGACTGGAAGGGGTTTTTCGCACTGGACAAAGCCAGGCACAGGGTTTGTCCACAGGCACAGGGTGTCTGTGCCCGTGGCTTTGGCCAATGATACCCACAAATTTTCTGAAGGTTGTTTCATCCACTCTCGGATTGGAGATGCAGTCACAATCTTCAAGAAGAGGAGGGTAAGGAGCATTCTTGATAGAGTTTGATTCTTTTTGACGGAATCCATTGAGGTCCCATACCTGTCAAGACACAAGCGTGCCCTCTCCCCCAGGTGATTAGGGGGACAGGGCCCGTCCATTCTCTGGTTATTACATCACGGTATTTAACTTTTGCTTTGGTAATTTGTGGTTTGTCTTTAGACTGGAAATGTCTCTGTGACGTGGTTAAATCATCTTCAGTACGATTCAAAAAATTTAAAACGTACATAGCTTTCTGTAAACGTTCTTGAGGAGTGAGTCCTTGACTCCCCATCTTTGGTCTTTTTAACATGTTTTTTATTGTTGAGACCTCTCTACTATTGCCTGGCCTGTAGGATTATAGGGAATGCCAGTTTTATGATGAATGCCCCACAATGCTAAAAAATCTTTGACTGATTGTGAGGTGTAGGCTGGGCCATTATCAGTTTTAATTTCCTGCGGAATGCTCATATAACTAAAGGCAATAGTAAGATTTTTTTTTACGTCTTTGTTTTTTCCCCCAGAATGTGCCGTGGCTACAATATATTTTGAAAAAGTGTCAATAGAAATGTGGACAAATTTAAGTTTACCAAATTCTGGAATATGAGTAATATCTGTTTGCCAAATTTGGAGAGGTATCAATCCTCTGGGGTTTGTCCCTTCTGAATGTAAAGGGGTAGTCAATTGACAATCTGGGCATGATTTAATTATTAATTTAGATTGTGCATGTGTTATTCCAAATTGTTTTTGTAGCGATCTTACATTCTGGTGAAAAAAGTCATGTGACAATTTGACTTGTTCAAAGCATTGTGGAACTGTGCTAAAACCGGCAAGATGATCTGCTCTACGGTTTCCTTCTAGCAGTGGTCCAGGCAATGTAGTATGAGATCTTAAATGGGTAATAAAATATGGCATTTTTCTGTTCTGTAGTACAAATTGTAACTGCTTAAAAAGATGGAATAAGGTTTGATTGTCAATATCTTTAAGATAAGAATTTTCGGCTCTGAACGATTCCCACAACATATGGGGAATCAGATACAATGTTTAACGCTTCTTCTGCAAAAAGAATAAGAGCACAGACAACTGCAGATAACTCCACTATTTGTGGAGAACCGGATACCTTGTGAATATCTTGTTGCCAATTGTTTTTGTCCTTCCATGTTACTACAGCATTGCCTGTTCTCCCGGAGCCATCAGTGAATACTGGTTTGGCTCCTGGGATTGGGGTAGGAGACAGATTGAATTTCAATTGTAAAGGTAATTGATTGATTTGCTGTATGAATTTACATGCAGGAAGGTGAATTTTTATTTGGCCAGTAAAATCGGATATGGAAATTTGAAAAGGTTCATTAGTTATCTGCAGTTGTTCTAAATATTCTGATGTTAAAGGAAGATACAATGTTTGCGGGGCTTCTCCTGACAGTTCCCAGCATCGGAGCCTGCCTTTGAATATTAGTTTACTGAGCATCTCTGGGTATGTTACCAAAGTTTTTGAGAATTGGTTCGGTAGAAACAACCCTTCCCACACAAAAAATTCTGTTTTTTGATTAAAAAATTGACCCAAAAGGCCAAAGGGTTGAACCGGTCCTTTGAGTATGAGTAACACTGGCATTTCATTGGGTGTCCTCCTATGACTTTGTCTTGTACTCAGCTTTTGTTCCACAAGGAATAAAGTCTGTTCAGCTTCTGAAGTTAGTGACCTGGGCGAAGCTAAATCTGGATCTCCTTTGAGGAGGGAAAAAAGCGGTTTAAGTTCATCTGTGGATATTCCCAATATTGGTCGGATCCAATTAATGGACCCGAGTAGTTTCTGCAAGTCATTAAGTGTAGTGATGTTGTGATTTAGTTACTTGCTGTGGGGTAACAGTTGTCTCTGTGATCTTCAACCCAAGGTACTTCCAAGGAGGCTGGTACTGGATTTTGTCTTTCGAGATATGTAGATCATGCATTCTCTGGACTTTGATGACTTCTTGCAACACATCCTGGACAACGGAATGTAGGGGCGTGTCTGAGGTACGAGGGGATGTACCAGGGCACAGACGCCCAGAAGAGCACGCGCTGAGGTTTACAACCCCATTGGATAAGGAGATCACATGGTTCAGGGATATAAAAGGGAGCGGGAGATTCAAATAAAGACTTTCCGATTCCACCACCTCCGGAGAGTGTGCTGTATTTCTTTATCATATAAAGGCAGCGACACATGCTCGCTACAACGGAAAATACTTCTTGACAGATTAAAATATCGTCCATATAATGTAGTATAATAGCATTGGGATATTTAGCTCGGACAGTGGATAAAATGTCTGCAACATATTTTTGACACAAGGTTGGGGAGTTACGCATCCCTTGGGGCAATACTCACCATTGGAACCTCTGTCGTGGCTCTGCTAAGTTAATCGAAGGAACAGAGAAGGCAAATTTAGGACAATCATCAGGATTTAGACGAATATGAAAGAAACAATCTTTTATATCGATGACTGCAAGGGGCCGGTTCTGTGGTAACATATTAGGGAAGGACATTCCCGGTTGTAACACGCCCATAGGTTCTATTACTTTGTTAATTTTTTTCAGATCTTGTAACAATTGCCATTGTCCTGATGATTTTTTAATAACAAAAACAGGGGAGTTCCAAGCGCTGACAGACACTTCAATATGGTTTTTCTTTAATTGCTCATCAACTAATTGATTTAAAATGCGCAGCTTCTCTTGTTTTAGTGGCCACTGTTCTACCCAGATGGGTTGCTGTGATTTCCACTGTAGTGGGGGTAGTGGCTGCGCTTCAGTGGCCACCATCATAAATTTGACACCATAGAGACTCCCCATTGGAACATGGCATCTCTGCCCCAAAGGGTTAGCGGCAGCGGTAGGACAAAAGGTTTAATATTTGCTTTTTTCTTATCAGGGCCATAAATGGTAACAACATTGGCACTCTGGCTCGGAGAGCGAGTGCCACCTACCCCACTGATGTTAATGAATGTTGTGGACAATGTCCAGTGCGCCGGCCAATCCTTTTCTGCGATTATGGTGGCATTTGCTCCCGTGTCAAGAAGACCTGTGATAGTGGTAGTCTCTAAAGAGAAAACAGCACACGTTACCATAGGTTTTTGTTTATCGATGTTTTGGGTCCAATTTATTTCTACTGTCTCACTGTTGGAGGCTAAAGATAACTGTGAAATAGAAAGTAGTTGAGCAATTGGTTCATGATCATAAATAACAACGGGAGGAAAGGTCACGTGCACCTTAATGACCACATTATGAGGACCTAGGTTTTTAACTATTTGAGGAACAATGACAATTCCTCTAATTGATGCTTGCATGGTATTAGTCAATAAATATGTTTCATCTCTTGAGATGTTTTCAGAAGGTAGAACTGGAAGCAAATAGAAATCACTAATTAATGTAGTCTCTTGTTCTATGGGTGTTAAATCAATCCAAGATGGTTTTACATGTCTGTTTCTTGGCAGGTCAGTGGCAAATCGGGATTGCTCTGTGGACACTGGCAGTGAGGGAGGGTCTTTTGTGTCCTTGCGCTCCCCCCTGAGTGCTCTTTACCCTGTTTCCCCACACAAAGGATTTTTTAGGTATTGGGTGTGTTTTTGGTGGTAAGGGGTGTCTGTTTATATCAAATTTTGAGTGACAGTCTTTTTGCCAGTGCCTACTCTTCCCACATCGAGGACACACCTGAGCTGGAAGTTGAGGAGGAGCACCATTAAGTTTTGGACATGCCTTTTTATAATGATCACTGCCACCACAGTGAAAACACCTGGGTGTCTCTCTGATGGCTGCTGCTAGAAGTTTTGTTTTGTACTTGTGGGACCCCACATCTCTGCAAACTTCTATCATCTCTAGAAGCGTGGGTTTTTTTATGGTGTTTTAATATTTCTCTGCAATCTTCATTTGCTTTTTGTAGTGCTATTTTTTGGAAAAGCTCTTCTTGAGCTTCTGGATGAGTGATTTGATATGAAATGGCTTCACGTAATCTTGTGGCAAAGTCATAGAATGACTCTTCCACCCCCTGATGGGGTGGGGGTGGAGGCATCAGCAATAGCTTTAATTGCCTGGAGTGCAAACCCTTTAGTCCGATACAGTTGTTCTAAAGGCAGTTTGGACTGTTGCTTATTTTCTGAGAGAGGCACATCACCATAGAGTCTATTAATAATGTTGATGGCTGGAATGTTTTTATTAGCAAAAGTCTCTTGGGCATATTTTCGAATGGCTGACTTCTACTCATTTTCAAACATCGTGTTTTGCATGGTTGTTAGCAAGCCTTTAGCTATGGTTCTTAGATCATTAGGTGTGAGAGTGTAAGCCACAAACAGGGATTCAATTAATCCTATGGTGAATGGAGAATTAAGTCCGTAATCTTGTATAGCTTTTTTAATGTCTTTTAATATGGGGAAAGAAAGGGGTTGCCATGTTAGTGGCTTGCCCTCCTTGACATAAACAGGGGAAAGTTTCATCCAATTTAAATCTCCAGTGTCTTCGGCTTGTTTTTGGGTTGATTCCCATCTATTGCTGTTATCAGATTCATCAAGTTTACTATCGGTGTCATGGGCGGCGCCATCTTCCCGGAAGTTTACACCGGATATGTCATGCTTGCCGCCATTTTTATGACCCTTAATCCTAACTGATTTCCGGAGTGGAGGAGATGACATCACCCCAGGGTCAGGGGAAAGAGGTGGGACTTGGGTGTGACGAAGAACAGGCGTGGTGAAGAGGTCAGTTTTCCCACCGTTTCGACTAGCCTTCCGGCCTTTTCCTTCTTCCTCACTATCCCCCTGTTTGCCATTTTGAACTGAAGAGATGTTCTTATATGAAGAAGATCTGATCTGCCATCTTGTGCCAATGATTTCTTATGAAGAGGAGGACTTCTAGTTTTCTGAATTTTGTTTTCTCTCCTCTGTAAAATTATAAGAATGAGTCTCCAAGCAATAAGTGCTTTAATTGCTTTCTTTTGTCCTTTTTCACTTTCATTCCACAATTTGTTGCCAATTTTGTCCCATTCATCAGCATTAATATTTTCCAGGACATATTTCTCTTTTTTGTTAAGCCATTTAGCCAATGATTTTAGGGAATCTCAGTCGTATTCATGTCCATATCGAGTAATTATAATTTTGAGATTATGGTATATGTGTTTTTCAGGTATAGAAAGGCGAGATCCCATGGCTATCTTTTTTGAGTAAGGATAGGGAAAGGGGATGGTAGGAAAAAGTGATTTAGCCCCAGCTGCTCACCTCTTCTTTTTGGGTGCGAGGATCAGTCCACCAATCGATGCTGCATCCGCTGTTCAGCTGGGGTGGCTGCTGGAGTGCTGCTCTCTGTGCCACAGCACCTGTGCCCAGGTGGGCAGGCGAGTTCCTTCAATATGAAGGACCTACAAACCTGCCCCATGTCTAGGGCGCCATTTAATGCAGCCCGGCTCAGGATAACGGGGAAGTTCACTCAGAGTCCGACACAGGTTGTAGGGTGGAAGGGAGTGAACCACTTTATTAAAATGGCTCCCCCTTTTATAGGGGAGCTGGGAGAACTTTCCAGAGTAATGGTAAATAAGGGGAGGAGTTTTGGGAAAGAGGAACAACGGTTGGGTGCAGAACATGAGGGGAGGGATTACAATAGAATATGCATAAAAGGGAGTGAAACTCTGGTGGGAATAAACCATTGTAAAATCGGGGACAGGAATAAACCATCAGTTTAGAACATTAAAACAAACATTCACTCGAGATTTCTCTCCATCAAAAAGTCTCAGTTAAGCAAGTCCATTATCTTAGGTCCAATCCTCTTCTTCCACAACCTCTTTCAATGCCACAGCCCAGCGTTGGTAGGCTTTTCTCTCTAATTCTTCAGACTCCTCATCCACATGGGAATAGTGCATGCCAAGGGAAAGATAGAGCAGGAAAAAAAATTAGGAAAAACAATTAACCAGGTGAGAAAATATGTCCAATGTGGGAGGTTGGAGCAGTGATAACGGGGCCGAGCACAGGCTGGGACAGGAAACAGTGAACAGAAACGAGCCTTGGGG
>NW_020917757.1:0-3457 GCF_003984885.1 Neopelma chrysocephalum | reverse complement strand
CCCCCCCATCAGCAAAATTCTTCAAACGTACTGTTTTGGTTTCCTTGGCATGCCTGCTACACTTTTCTTGAAGCTTAACTATCTCGGTGGCACTGTAAGGTATCTGTTTAGTTGTTACAGTGGGGTCTGCCTCCTCATTCTGCCCCTTGTAAACGACTTCAGTTTTTACAAGTGGGCGGAGTTTAGGGTGAGGTTGGGGGTCTGGCTTTGCTGTATCAAACTCCTCCCAAGGATAAAGGCAGGTGACATCATAGCGAAGTCTGCCTTCTTAGTGTGGCTGGAAAACCCTGCCTTACTCTCCAAATCCCCCCTGAGACTGGGAAAATGTAAATTTAATTCTCTTTGTCTTATAAAGGATTAATCTAGTTTTCTGCCAATCTCTTTTCATCATTTAGTTTCTTATGCACTAAGTTTTGATTTGGCTCCCTGCCAAGTCCCCAAGACCCAGCACAAAACCTCTGGCAAAGAGCAAAAGAGAAAAAAACTATGAAAAAATCCAGACTAGCCGAACTATATTAAAATATATATGTATTTACGTATAGTACAGTTATATACAGTTGAAATACTATATACAATCCCAAAAGGGAAAGGGAAAAGGAAGGGGGAAAAAAAGGGACAAAAAAAAGGACAAAAACAAAACAGATATGCACAATCAAAAACTCAGGATCTAGCAAACTAAAGAATTAGCAAAAGAATATCTTACTACTTTCCTTGGGACAGCAGAAATCGTGCTGAACGACCGCTGGCATGCTACTGGACCCCGGATTGGCAGAAACAACAAGCCCTGTCGGCCCGGCCAGGCCTCAGCTCCCCCAAAGGAGCAAGACCGACCTGCGGGAGTCTGCTGTCTCCAAACCTTGCCAGAAGGGAAGAGAGGAAGAGGCTTCTCCCTCCGTCTATTTATATGTTTGGTTACGTAAAGGAATAGGATGGAATACTTCCTTCCTTCCTTCCTGGTTACCAGGAAGGAAGGCCTAAACTGAAAACCATTATATCTACCTTCTGCTGGGCTGTGCCCTCTGCCTCCAAGGCAATCTGCAGTTTTAACAAACTCAGACAAAGACTCATTCACCTCCTTATCTTGTTGCTTACCATTGTACTTATCTCTTTCCGAAGCCATTAAAGCTGGCCCCAAGAGTGCACACACAATACCTTTTCCCTTACCAGTTTTTTTTTTCTTTTCCTTTGCCAAGTCCCTTATTGTCTCTGAAACAGCAGCCAGATAATGCCAATGTTCTTCAGTCCAGCTCTGTAAGTTTGGGGCCAGGCAAGCGTTATAATCTTTTAGCAAGTCTAGCAGTGGAGAGCAGTCAAGATCAGGAATTTCCCGGGTTGCCATGATCTTTAAGATGGAGAATTCAGCCTCCCCCAATATCAGTTCCCCTTTATTAAGGGCCCTGGTTGTTATCGCCGTATAAAATACCTCATCACCACCTAAGGGAACCCTGCTCAGTGCGCCAAAAATATGTAAAGCCCCCAAGCATGCGCAGCAGGATTTTTTTTTTAAAGGGTAGGCTAGGTGCTTCAATACCCTGAGGCAGTGTTGCGGAGAACACAACAAAGTTCTCAGGAGGTTGAATAACAAACTTTTACTAACAAACCTTAGAACATTAAGGTAGAATAAGGTAATTGGCAAATTTTAAAGCAACATCCAGTTAAAATAAGGCACTTCGCAAAGCACTGACTTAGCAAACTCTAACCCATCCAAATTTAAGTTACCCAGATTTTGAGAAGAGGAAGTTAGGAGAAGAAAGAGAGAGAGAGAGGGAGAAAAGAAAAGGACAGAGAAAGATCAATAGTCACTGCTTGGTGTGCTAGTGGCTCGATAGCCATTCTGGGGCTGGACTAGAGGCTCCAGGGGTGGAGTGTGGAGCAGTGCACCGTCCCACCTATGCAGAACTTGCCCTGCCCCCCCCCAACACTTTAGTTGTTTTGAGCCCTCAATCATGTGACTTCTTTCGTCCTCTGAAAAGATTATCTCCAGTACAGCTAATTCTCTTAAGCACCGGATACCTTGTTCCATCGTGTTCCACTGTCCTTGCTGTACGTGGAGGTCCTCCTTGCAAAGGTATCTCTCCCTCACACTGGACAACAGTCGCCACCAGAGGTTGAGAGTTTCCTGCCTCCTTCCAATCCCCTGATCAATGACTACATCTCAAGACAGGGATCCCAGCTGTCTGGCTTCACTCCCATCTAGAATTGTATCGTTAGCTGCGGCATCCCAGATTCGGAGCAGCCAGGTCAGAATGGACTCATTCGCCTGTCGCGTGAACTCTCTCCGGAGCTCACGTAGCTCACCCAGGGATAGGGACCGAGTGATTATTTCTGGCTCTGTCTCCTCCGGCAGATGTGAAGGTCCTGCCTCTTCGTCATCATTTGCTATATGAACTGATTTAGTCTTTGATTTCCTTTTCTGGACAGGGGCAACTGCTATTGGTTTCGGTTGTTCTTCTGGCTCCTCGATGGTTTGTGTGGACACGGTGCCGGTGATTTATTTCTTTCTCCCTCTGACTCAGCTGTGGTTTGGGTGGACGTGGTGCCTGTGGATTTGCTCCTTCTCTCCTCCCCCTGACAGTGCTGTACCATGTCAAGTAGTGTCCGGTAGGCAGTGGCCAGGGCCCAGCAGGTTGCTGTGAGCTGGCCATCTCTGGAGCTGCCAGAGCATTTTTCCTTCACCAGTCTTATCATGCTAACAGGATCCTGCAGTTGTTCAGGGGTGAATTTCCAGATCATTGGAGGAGAAAACTTCTCCAAATACTGGTAGATGTCCTCCCACTTCCCGTGCCACTCAGCATTATCCACTCCCAGGACAGGCGTCCAAACAACCTCCCTAGAAGGCCCTGTTCTGACCCTAAACATGGTGTAAACAGTACAGAGCAGACAGAGTAACACTAACAATAACATTATGCTGTCCTTAACATCAAAAGGGAACTCAATATTTTCAAAAACTGTTGTAGCAGGTCTGAAGGGGAAGAAGGAGGTGAGAGGCTGGAAACAACCATTCCCCACTGTTCCCCCAAAGGGCTGGGTGCGATTTTTAATGAGGTCCCAGAGGTAGCAACCTAAACCAGGACAGGCAAACAGGACTGAATACACATTTACAATGAAACTCATTGCTTCTGAGGTTATGATGACATAAACATAGTATACTAATAAAGCAATTTGGATCCCTCTCCCTGGTCTTAAAGAGAGCATCAAAACAGGCAAATAGTTCCCCATCTGTGGAAATATGAACAGGCTCAGATACAACATCCACGTGAATGCACCAAACAACATGGTGATCAGGGAGTTTCTATATCCAAATAGATAAATGCTTAAAATGAAATTGTGATTCTGACTTCTCTCTCTCTGCCCCACGCTGGGCACCAAAAAATGTGCTGGTTTAAAAGTTAACCAGCAGGGGAAATGATCTCAACTCAAAAGAGAGATTATTAGTCAGAATAACAATTTATTAAAA
>NW_020917756.1:0-34663 GCF_003984885.1 Neopelma chrysocephalum | reverse complement strand
AAAAAAAAAAAAAAAAAGACACATGGCCCCTCTGCATTACCTCATTGTAGTACACAATTTGACTCAGAATGCAAGATTCCATGTATTATGTGTTGCTGAATTCAAATATATTCTCTTATCTAATAATGGAATCAAGGACACAATGGCATAAAGGGAGGCAGAAATATGGAACAGAAATTTTCCAGATGTATCATGCTGGATTTACAGTCATTAAAGTCTGTTAAGAATGTTTCTAAAGCCAGTTCTCCATTTTGTGTCTCTGTTAGAAATTGGTGTGGGTGTGTGTGTGCAAAAGAGAGCTAGCTAATTTACCTATTTCCTATGCCAGTCTACAAGAGTCCTTTTCCTTTTCTTCTTCCTTCTCTTTCACTTCTTCTGGTACTATATGACCAATTTAGATGCCCCTGTCTCTGAAAATCCACCTGTGGGTACCAAAACCCATGAAATTAAAGGACCCTTTCAAATCTAATTGTGACTTCTAAACCCCTCAAAACACTTGTTAATCTGTCTGAGAATTAAATCTCATTCATTTCTGTGTAAAACAGCCAAAAAAGTATAATATTTTCAAGGCGGGGATTAGGAGAGAGACATAAAGTTGGTTTCTTTCATCAAGTATGAAACTGGACTGGTAACAAAACCAAAAGCTTGAGCATCACCATCTGGATGACTCAGCTGCTAAAGAATTCGCAGTACCAGAAATCTACTTCTTGCCCCAAGATTCCTACCATTCCTTGTGTTTTTGTAATTTTCCAACACAGTTATTATATGAGTTCTAGGTATTAATTGAAGTATTGTATGTCATTTCTCAGATATTTTTAAGCCATTTTTTTAGCATTGTAGTAGATTTTGTATGGTTGGTTTTTTTCTTGCCACATGATCTGCCTAAAGCTATTTCTTCTTTGTTGCTAAACATAAACTCTGAACAAAAGTTATTTTCTCTTCCAAAACACTAATTTCAAGACAGTTTCACTTTTGTATAAGAAAAAGCTGTGGGGGATTGTCCCCATGAACTTTGAATGTCTTTCAAATCTTGGCTGAGAACAGCTCATACCACCTATAAATCTAGCTGCTATCCTGTCTGATTAAAAGCTGCACTTCTTAAATTAAACTCGTGCAGCAGGCAGGCCATAGAACATTTTAGTTTCTATATTTCTGTGCACTCTGTAAATCTCACTTCTCTTTTCCCTTCTTCAATAATCTGACAAGACATTTGTTCAGCATTTAAGCTGTATGTCTAATGGGAAATATTGGGATTTCCCAGTTGGACCAAACTCAAGACAATCTAGTCTGGTATTCTATCTCCAAAAGTGACCTTTTTCATGCAAATGTGAACAATATGCTAACCACACCAGAACTCTTCCTGCCCTCTATAAGACACTGGCTCAGACATTGACAAAATACATAATATGGCTTCCAATAAATTCATGTCAAGAGAATAAAACTTTGGTACATATTCTGCATTCTGTGAAGTAATTTTGTGGACCTGTGATGTTCTGTCACAGCCTCCTGTGTGTAAAAGTGTTGTTAATTTCTTTATTATCACATTAAGTGTCCCCATTGTTCTTGTGTTTTAGGACAGCAGAAGTTCCTCATCTACCATCTTCAATCTACGTCTTATTGTCTATATTCTATATTACCTATTATTATTATTTTTTATTCTATTATTATCTATATCTATACTTGCCTCTACAACTGTCTCCACATCTACTTACACTGCTTACTCATTTAGTGATATTCTAAGGTAATTTATTGCAACTGCATTTACCCAAAGTAAACAAACGCACACTCAAATAATTAATCAAGTCCCAAGATCTTTCATTACAGTTTTCCATGTCTGGAATAAAAGTACTAATTAATTGGGCAATATGTTAGGCTAGTAGCCTACCTGGATCTGCAGAAAAAATTTTATCAGCAAATGTGCGAAACACCATCAGACACAAAAAAACCCCCAAACCCTTGACATATGAAGCCAATTTAAATGTTCCAAAAATTGTTAAAGATTAATTTAACATATTGGTAGGTTTTGTCTTTTTGATTTGTTTTTTTTTTTGACCAGTGTTTAGAATTGAATTACTTCAGTAAATGCTTCTGTTTCTTTAATTCATTGCCTTAATAGGGTGCCTGGGAAATGGTTTTCATAAACATAATCACACATCGTGCAGCATCTTCATCTTTTCTTAGTATATATACAGAGGTTGAGACTTTGGGGTGATTTGATTTCATAGGTAAAACTAAGTTAAATTCTAAAATGCTACACAGCAACTTTTTTCTGTTCAGTATGCAGAGGTTCTTTCCAAGGACCATCTAAAATATTCTAGAGTGTTTCCAGAAACTCAACAGATTTTACAATTGTGTTAGATATTATGAATTAAATGGACAATGAAAATAGAACACCTCTGCATATTGTATACATTTAGTATATAATGTGCCTGTAGTAAACTAGGCATACAAAGCTTGGAAAGGTGTTTTTTGGGATTTTTTTGTCATAATGTGTCAACCACAGGGATGTCATTTGCATCTTTAGCTGAATGAAAAGTCAAAAAAAGCCCAAAGAAGTATTTTGGCTTAGGAACAGGATGAGTAGTCTGTGGCTGAATAGCACTGGTGTTATGGGTTTTACTTTCATTACAATGTCTTGACAACAGAAGCACTTCACTGCAAATTGATAGAGAAACTAGCAAAGCACAGGAGAAAAGTGTGGGTCAGAGTGTCCCAGTACCTGAGTACAGATTTCATCTGACTGCAGGAGCTTGCCATTTTAATCAGCTTTCTTTTTTCCTGTGGAATCTCAACACACAATTAGCTTTTGGTACTTCTACAGCATTGTCATTTAAAAAGTTTGTGCTCTGTGTGTGTTCTCTAAGGATATCCATGAAGCATCCCTTCTAATAATCCCACAGGAATTTTCCTTCCTTCCTTCCTTCAGACTTAGCCTACCTATGGCTAATGACAGAGGACTATCAGTATTTCAGGGCTTTACTAAATTCCTTGTCATACAAGTTCCTCACAGACCCAGAAAACTTGTAGGAAAAAAGTGCTGTGTATAATTTAAATTCAGTTCAACATCAACTTGATGTGATAAAAAGATCACAGAAGACTTCATCAACAAGTTCCAGCAGCCAGGGAGGAAGAAATACACCCACTCTTAAGGAAATGTCTCTTAAATTAAAAGAAGTTTTAATAACACTGATTTTTTTTTTCATTCTGCAGCATGTAAAATAAGTGTAATTTCAAAATGCATTACATATTCATGCAGCTGTATTGAGTTGTCCTGGGCAAAAAAAAAAAAATACAGACTAGCTGAGGGACAGCTGCAGCACTGACACAAACACCAGAAGAAAGGTGGGGGTCATGTAACCCACCTCCTCTTCTGAATTCTTTTGCCATCATTTCTGACAGAGCTGTCTCTCACCTGATCAGAAAAATTCCAGGGGCAATTTAACTCATCCCAGAGCTTCACAGTGTTTATCCTTGGGATTCATCTCATCTGCCATAGTTACACCCTCACTTCTGACCTATCCATCATGGAAAAAAAAGAACGATATTCCTTACAATAATACAATACAACAGTACAACAGTTCTTTTTCCTTATTTCATGTTTATTTCAGGTGTGGTTCCAGCTTGGGGTTCTCTCATGGTGTGATCTTGAGCTTTTCATGTCCAGCTTGTACTGACATATATATTCTCAGTATCCTGATTTTATCATGCACCTGCATCACCCTTTGTTTCAATACCCTGCTATCCTGAGTTTTTCTGGAACACCTCACTCCTGGATCTCTGATGTTCACCCGGACAATCCTGCTAAGGGCTTTGCCTCACACAGCACTTCCTTAGAGACCAAAGTTTTGTTACCCTTCCAACACACAGACTCCTGCAGTTCCCACTCATTTTCTTTTGTACACTTCTGCACAGCAACAATAAATTAGTCATTTATTATTAATGTTCTTTTGGGTATTTTTGGCAGAAATAATTATACAGTGTTATGTGGCTTCAAAGATGAAAATCCTTGCTGTAAACAAAATGTTCAGTGTGGGAATAGAAGGGTTTACCTCACTGTAGGGAATATTTTGCACCTTGTGTAGACCTCTCTGTTCAAATATCTAATTGTCTATATTTACTCTTAGAAAATTAAAGCTATCTAAATTATGAGAGAAGTTGATAAGGGGGTTTTGGTGGTGCTTTTTGATTTGGTTTGTTTTTTTTTTAAATAGGATTTCTTTAAAATAGAGCGTGGGAAAGGGTTTGAAGATACAGGTATTGGTGGGAAGGTATTACTGTGTCTATAAACTTCATTAAAATGCCAGTGAATTTAAAGGGCATCTCCTCTTTGACAGGGTAAAAGAAAAGATGCCTTCTGAGAAAAAATTCTGGTTGTTCTATGATACTGGACAGAATATTTCCTCCTTTAGGACCAGGACACCAAGAAAATGGAAAAATAAGATATTTTAAGATAGGGAAAAGAAAAAGCAAAAAAAAAGACAATATCTCTCTTGTTCTTATTGACTGTCATTCCCTGATCATGAATTGAGATTCGATATTCTGAGCTATTTTAACTAGTTTTTGTCATTAATTTCCCAATGCAAGTGGTTAGAGCCACAAAATCAGCATCAGGTTATCCAGCTCTTCCTCTTGGAAGTGCAGGAGGATTGTTTTTCTCCTTCTGAGCATCCAGTTATCCACTGTTACAAATGGTTCCAGGAAAATTCAGCACATATAAGAGTTACCCACTCTTTTGAGAAAAAAAAAGAGTGAGAAAGTAGTAACTCCCATTACTTGCAAAGCAGGGATGCTGCCAGGGGATATTCTTGCGGTGCTGGGGAAGGTTCTCCCTTGGCTGAAAACTCCATCAGCTTTTAGCACCAGTTCTGCAAGAAGCTGTGACACCTCAAAGTGTTTTAACCCCCTTGACCTAGGCCCCGTGCTTCAGGGAACTGTTCTTATCAACACCCTGGCTGTGTCTGGTCACAAAGACACTCCAAGAAATTGCAGTGTTTGAGTCAACGCTGGCTTTCTGAAACTGTTTATGCTCTGGATTTGAAGCAGACAGTGGAGCTGTGGGTAATTTTCTTCCTTAGGGCACAGTGGCATCTAATGGTCCTACACAGAGTGGATGAGGAAAATAAAAAGTATATAAAAAATACGTGCTTTTTTGTCCTTTTTTTTTTTTTAAGAAATTATTTTTAGGAACATAATTCTTGCAACAGTACAGGTTTGTGAATACATTCATAATGTGTTTCAATTGCTTTCTTCTGGAGCAAGTGCTCCAGGAAAGGAAAGGAATTTGAGCACTTATGCTGTTCAGTTACTTAATTTTAACTCCATTAAATCACGTATTTTTAAGTTGACTGGAATGGGACTATTATATTTACACAGAAAACTGAGTTTGGGGTTCGGCTAATGCTCATAATTGGAGTGAATGGAAGTTTTAAGTAGTCATATATTTGAGAAATTTGGCACTTAAGTTATACGTATTTGTTATGATCTCTTCAACTTGGTAAAATTTCACACACCAAAAATATTCCCATTCTCTTTCCAGGGATTTTTGCCAGCATTTTTCATGAGGGTGAGTGATAAAGAGCATTTCCACTACTGGAGCTAAAAAAAGAGAGTAAGCCAAGCAAGTGTTTTGAGATTATTGCTTCAGAGACATTTAGTTGGAGAAATGGTCTGTAACTAAATATATCTAACCCTCCGAGAAGGAATTATACTCCAAAGTTATCCATTTTGTCTTAAGGAGATGATGCAATATATTCTTACACGGTTGCTTTTACACAGAGTCTGATCCAGCTGAAAAGCAAAATACTTCATTTTGAGATCAGTTTGCTAATTAGGATCCTGTTTATTTTCATTACTATGGTGAAGATCTAGGCAACGTCCATGGGCATCTTTCTGGTTCTGATAGTTTGCTTTGCTAGTGCCTGGCAGAAAAAATAAAACCAACTGCTATAATGAGATTGGCACTGCACACCTGGTGGCTTTAAAATGAATGTAATTGGGAAGCAATTGGATGCCATTCACATTAGCATTAATGTGAGTTAAGTGAGCATAGCCATGGGAGAAAACACCTCCACCTGTAAAGGAAGGGAGGTTCTGTCATTTAAATAATAACGAGGAAATCACAATAAACCAATACCAAATGTTTTTGTGGCTGCTGGAAGTGGTGCCATGGGTCCCATCAGTTTCAGACAATTTTTTCACTTGCTGCATTTATGATTCTATATGTTAGGTGAAAGAAAAAAACCCAAGCCCTTATTGCTTAGGAAATAACATAAAAACAATGCATCCCTGGTTCAGAGCCTGCCTTGCAGATCTCTATCATGACTTTAAGTCACCCTATCAAGGTATTTTTAAAAAATCCACTAAAACAAGCTATGAGAATTAGAATAAGGACCTGACAGAGAGCTGATTGCTATAGGACACAGTGCACTTACTGAGTCAAAATAGAAGCTGGAAAATTAACTATTCCTATAGGGCTGAGGAAGAAATGGCTGTACTTAGAACATTCTTTCTTTCTCAAAACCACATAGATCTTAAATGTGAGCGAATTGATTGTTGGCAAATACCTATTTTCATAACAATTATTGCTGAAGATGTGCAGTTAGAGTCACAAAATGTTACTTCTTGCCAGAAACACAAGTTCTCCACCTGTGAAAGGGAGGAGCAGCTACAGGGTGTGCTGAATGAAAAGCAATAAACCGCCCTCAATTTTAACTAGAATGCTCCCTTTTTAAGGTTCTCTAAAAAAATTAAGGCAAGTGAAAGGAGCGTATGTAGGTCTGGATACTTTCAGTTAAAAAAAAAAGTTTTAAAGTAAATTAGATATCATCATGGATAGGCTTTGCAAACGAAGATTTGGGAAGGACTCTACTCACATTTGCTACAAGCACGCTGGTGGCTAAAGAGGCCAATGCAAGATAGATAAATCCGGTTGCAAAAGGCACATCAGAAAGACTCCTTGGATGGTATCAGCAAGACATGATTCTTTCTGCATTGTCTTTCTCCTCGAGAGTGATCCTGCGTGTGTTCTCAAAAGAAGCAGCAGTGTTCTAGACAGTGTGTCTCCAAGCCTGAGTTCCAGATCAGGAAGCGCATTGCTCATTTCTACTCTCCTGGTGTCTGTGATATCTGACAGCAACTCCAGGACTGCAGTCATCAAATCAATCTTCAAGACTGGGTGAGAACATGGTAGGACCAAGCAGCCTGTGTCATAACCAAAAAGAAGACATTTACTGCTAATATCTAATGGAGTTCTTTGCAAGAAAGCTTCCTCAATCCCTTTGTTTTTCTATTATATACATAGACATATATGTATAAATATATATATGTGTACCCTTGCACTGTAATATACAAATCCTTCATACATCTTTGATATGGGCTGATACTCTGACTTGACACTGAGGGAGAATAAAAATTGGGTTTGGAAAGTCTAAATCACGGAATCACAGAACGGTTTGGGTTGCAAGGGACATTAAAGCTCATCTCATTCCAACTCCCCGCCAGAGGCAAGGACACCCTTGACTAGACCAGGTTGATCAAGCTTCATCCAACCAGGCCTTGAACACTTCCAGGATGGAATATAACTTCACTTACGAGCTGGACTGTATTGCAACTCCTATTCTCCTAACCATCTAGAGACATCAAATGTTTGAAGAGGTTTAAACTTTCTGCTTGGCTCTTCTTCCCACGCAGATGGTACCCAGTGTGCATCCACTCTTCTCCCAGAGATGGGCTGAACAACAGTCAGGATGGCTTGTGTGATGGTTCCTTCTTTCTTTATTACCTTCATGGTAATAAATTTGAATCTGGTAGCTTGAAATCCATGGGAATAAAGATCATTCAAAGATACTGGGGAATATGCTTCAGTAAGCTTCATTCTTAACCTTTTTAGCTTTTGCCTGTTAAGACATTTCCAAGGCTGCTCTTTGTCAATAGGCAGACTTATGTATTCTGAGCCAACTCAAATTAAAACAGGTCCAAAGTTATTTCTAGATGGATTAATAAAAAAAAAATCAGAGAGAAAAGAAAAACGAAAAAAAACCAAACAAGCTAACATTCTGATTATATAATGTGTTTTCTATCCTCCAACAGCTTGCAAAATCTTGAGCCTTCCTATACTTCTTTGTTAATCTTTAATGTTCCCAAAGAACTGGGAATTAAAAATATCCAGTTGATTAGTTAAAGTTCTACAAACATGGCTAAACCACTTGCACAAAGGGGAGATGCTTTCATCCCAAGAGCAGCAGGGAAACCCTGTCCTCCCAAATCTGAACTAATCAACTTTTGAGATGAAGAAAGGAAATAAGCAAAATGAATAAACAGATTGTGTGCTTATGAGGTCTTCAACCTGGTAAGACAAAAAATTCATGTGGCAAAATAGTCTAGGCTTTACAATATCCCTGCCTGTTAAAGTTGTGTGCCATTCTAATAATAAATTCTGTGGTATATTAATCATAATATTCTGTTAAGGGAAATTAAACTTCAGTCTTAAATTCAAACCTAAAAGGGGTAGTATCCCAAGGAGAAGACTCCAAGTTAACAATCTCCAATCAGCCACAGTGAGAAACAAATTCCAGGCAAATCTTCAAACTAGGCTCGAAAACCATTCTATAGATTCTACAGGTACCTCTCCTGAAACACTTTGGAACCATATTAAAAACAGCATCCTGCAGTCCTCTGAAGAATCCTTAGGGTTCTTCTTCGAGAAGAACAAGGAGTGATTTGATGAAAACAATCAAGAGATCCAGGAATTGTTGAGGAAGAAGAGAACCGCCCACCAACCACACCTTGCACTGCCATCCTGTCACGTAAGAAAAGCAGCCTTTCGTCTTGCATGCAGCAAGCTCCAACAGAAACTCCGTCAGAAACTCCAACAGAAACTTGTTCTGACATCCAGAACAAGTGGTGGATCAATCTAGCTGAAAAAACTCAATTATGCGCAGATACGGGTGATCAGAGAGGATTCTATGAAGCCCTGAAAACAGCACACGGGCCTACATACCAAGTCCAAAGCCCTCTACTCAGCGCTGAAGGTCAAACGCTTCTGACAGATAAAACCTCCATTCTGAATCGATGGTCTGAACACTTTCAGACTCTTTTCAGTACCAACTGTGTAGTCCAAGACTCAGCAATTCAGTCCATCACACAACAACTGGTGAAATACGAATTGGATACTGCCCCCACTTTAGGAGAAACCCTCAAGGCCATACAGCAGGTGAAAATTGGCAAGGCAGCTGGGGTGGATGGAATTCCACCTGAAGTCTGGAAACATGGGGGCCAAGCACTCCATGCTAAATTTCAGGAGCTTGTGGTGCGCTGTTGGGAACTAGGTGAACTACCATCAGACCTTCGTGATGCAGTCATCATCACCTTGTATAAGAAGAAAGGTACTAAATCAGACTGCTCAAATTACCGTGGTATCACTCTGCTCTCCATTGCTGGCAAAATCCTGGCAAGAATACTCCTGAACAGACTAATACCTACTATAGCAGAAGGAATTCTACCTGAAAGCCAACGTGGTTTCAGAGCCAACAGGAGTACCACAGACATGATATTTGTTCTCAGACAACTGCAAGAGAAGTGTAGGGAACAGAACAAAGGTCTCTATGTAGCCTTTGTTGACTTCACCAAGGCTTTCAATACTGTGAGCAGAAAAGGTCTTTGGCAGATTTTGGAACGTTTAGGTTGTCCCCCCAAGTTCCTTAAAATGATCATCTCACTTCATGAGGATCAGCGTGGCCAAGTCAGATATGGCAACACACTTTCTGAGCCCTTTCTAATAAAGAACGGTGTGAAACAAGGCTGCATTCTCGCTCCTACCCTTTTCACAGTCTTTTTCTGCATGATGTTCCAAAGGGCCACGGCAGACCTCAATGATCAGGACGGTATCTACATTCGATACCGTACTGATGGAAGCCTATTCAACCTAAGGCAACTGAAGGCCCACACCAAGACCTTAAACCATCTTGTCCAGGAGCTGCTTTACGCTGATGACACCGCCCTTGTTGCCCACACAGAAGCAGCCCTGAAGCATTTAACATCCTGCTTTGCAGATGCTGCTGAGCTCTTTGGGCTGGAAGTCAGCTTAAAGAAGACAGAAGTTCTCCATCAACCTGCACCTCAGGAAGTCCCCCATCATCCCCACATCACCATCGGCCAATCAGAACTCAAATCAGTCCAGCAGTTTAATTACCTAGGCAGCCTCATCTCCTCGGATGGTAAGACTGACGGGGAGATAGACAACAGGTTAGCAAAGGCATATAGTGCTTTTGGAAAACTCCATGAAAGAGTATGGCGTAATAAACACTTGAAGAAAAGTACCAAGATCAGTGTTTACAGAGCCATAGTGCTGTCTACTCTTTTATATAGTTCCGAATCATGGGTCATCTACCGCCACCACCTGTGTCTCCTAGAACGCTTCCATCAACGCTGCCTCCGTACAATCCTAAACATCCACTGGTCAGATTATGTGACCAATACATCTGTTCTTGAACAGGCAGCAATCACAAGTATTGAGGCCATGCTACTGAGAACACAGCTGCGATGGGCAGGGCACATCTCCAGGATGAAAGATCACCACCTCCCTAAGATCCTGCTTTATGGTGAACTTGCCACCAGCTGCCGCAAGAGAGGAGCCCCGAAGAAAAGATACAAGGACTCCCTGAAACAACATCTCAGCCTCGGCCATATTGATCACCAGAACTGGTCTACTCTGGCCTCCAATCGGGAGGCCTGGAGACACACCATCTATAACGCTGCTGATGCTTTTGAGAAAGCATGCAGGATCACTCTTGAGGAGAAAAGACAACACAGAAAGAATCGTGCCTTGCAGAATACACCATCTAAGGAGTCTTTCTGTTGTGCCTTTCGCAACCGGACATGCCTTTCTCGTATTGGCCTTTTTAGCCACCAACGCGCTTGCAAGAAACGTGGGTAGAGCCCTTTCCAAATCTTCGTTCGCGAAGCCTAGCCATGATGATGATTTTGGGAGTACATTCAGTTTTACCTGGTGGCCAAAGAACCGAAGTAGAACGATGCCTGAAACGGTGGAGGAGGAACCCAGTGAACCTAAGTGAGTCTGAAGTTTTCTGAAACATAAAAGGCTTTGGGATAGCAAGTGCCATTCCCACCATGCTGGCAGAGCCAAAATCCCGGCAAGCTGAAGACACCTTGAGAAATGTATTAGTCCATCTGGGTGCTGGCAGATGGACAGAGTCTGAGCACCCTTCAGGCCCACTCAGCCTGTGGCTCTTCCTGCGGAGATGGGAATGTCCTGGGTGACAAAGAGATAGTCAGGAAGAGGGGCTGCTCTGGGCACCTGGGGAGGGTCTGAACCAACCACATGGGCTTGTGCTCTCTCCAGCTGGCAGAGGACAGTCTCCAGGCTGGGGGAGTCCCCAAAATCCTGTGTGTCCTCTGCTGAGATAGGGGCACCCCGGGATCCTACTACCCATCAGCTATAGGGCTGGTTTGGAGTGGTAACATCTTGGAGACAACCTGGGGTCCTCTCCCATGCAGGGGGCAGATCCCTAAGCTCAGACAGATGCTGGGATGTCTCATCCTCAAGGCATCTGAGGAAGGCAAGCCCAGCACCGTGGCTCAGAAGGCTTTTCTGTGTCCTCCTCAAATTCCTCTACCAGACAAAAAGTGAGAGAAGCTGTGGAGGGCTTCGTTCCCCACCTGTGGTTAGTTTGGGTCAGCTGGCCTGGTTGTGTCCCCTCGGTTGTGGGGGAGGAATACTGAGACACAGTGCTGATGCTGTGTCTGCTGATGCTAATGCTCAGCAGTAGCCAAAACACTGGTGTGTTACCAACACCTTTCCAGCTCCCAGTGCAAAGCATAGCACTGGGAGGGCTGCTATGGAAAAATTAACTCCATCTCAGCCAAACCCAATACACTCCCCAAGAATGAATGCAAGACATCAGGTTTTAATTCAGAAAACAGAGACAACAATAATCAACTGGGAAACTTTTTATTTAAGCAACAAGGTAGAAGTAAAACCTATTCTATCAAGCAGGGTTTTAAAACATTTTGCAGCAAAAATGAAACGGACAGTCCGAAAAGTAGTAGAATTTAGGAAAGTTGTATCAAGAGAGAGTCTTCTCCAAACCTGCTTTCAATTTGTGCAAATAACTGCAAAACCAGCAACTAAAAAATGCTCAGTTATATGACAGTATTCAGTGAAACCCAGTTTTAGTTAATTAAAGTCATTCCCCAACACTCAAAATGCACGTTAGGAATCATGCATCTCTGCCTGGTACGCTTGCATAGAAGTACACTACCAGCCTACATCAAAAAGAGGACAATTTTAGTATTAACATCTTACAGGTAAAAGGTATAGTCTGCAGAACTACTGTCAAGAACTCCTGACACTGGTGAAGTGCTGGTCTTTGAGTTACACATTAATTTCCTTTTGTTTCAGGTCCCTTATCACAAGAGTTACAACATGCACTTAGTGGGGACTGGCATGTAAAAATTTAGGAAATGAAGATCCCACTGCTTTCTGGGTTACCCACAGATGTAGTGGGCTCAGAGGTGGCTGATCTTAATCTATTTGAGTCCCTTAATCTATTTGAGTCCTTCTTAATCTATTTGAGTCCCTAGGAGACCCTCACAGATAATGTAAACAATGTCTTGTTCACTCTGAGTCTGCATTAGAACTCTCATTATCACAGATGCACAAATAGCACAGCATCAACATTGGGCACATTCACGATCCCAGGTAAGTGTGATTTACTGATCTTTGTGACAGAATAAGGTACATAAATTGTCATTGATAAATATACTGATATGAGAAAGCACAAGCAATGGTATTCCCATGAAATAAGCAATGGTATTTCCATGAAATAAGGGGGAGCAGAGGGGTACAGCCCACTGGCCATTCCAGGATACAAAGGGGGAGTCTCCTCTGACTTCCTTCCCCTCTTAAGATTTATTTGTATTTTTTTCTTTGAGGTGGGGAAAAGACAACGTTCCAGTTGATGTCACCTCATGATAAGGTGCAGTTTGAGTGACTTTACTCATACATGTAAAGCATGTACAGGTTCCACTTCATTAGCACATGCAGGGTGTTAAAAGTAATATGTATTTTCAAGTCAACAAAACAAAAGTTCAGCTTTTGGTCACTGGTTTGGCCAGTCCTCTGACTCAGTTCCCATTAGCTGCATTGTTTTAAACAGGGCATGACCACAACACCTCTGTGCCACTCCATCCCTTTTCCCACTCCTTTCTTAGGGCAGCACACCAAGCTCTCTCAGTGTCCCTGCTCCCAATACATGTAGAGTTTGTTTCTGGTGAACTGCCAACACAGACACTTCTCTTTGCTCAGATTTGTATTTCAGCATTTCTCCACAAGGACTGAAGGGAAATGTCAGCTTATGGCATCTGTACTCTACAGCTACAGAAAATGTATGTGAGGCCTCTACCATGGCCAGATGGCATTGTTCCTTGGGAAATTACAACAATCAAAAAGTACATCTTCTGTTTGGAGTAGTGAGAGAATACACCTTCACAGGATGTGTACATGCAAAGTGTCTTATCTGAAAAGATCTTTAAGAACGCACACTACCAGAAAAAGCATAATCCAAAAAAAAAGAAGAGAAAACTAGTACTGGTGAAAACAAAATTGCTGTGGATAAAAGCTGACTGACCAGAAAGCACAGAATAGCCTACCCGGATTCCAGGAGGCACAAAAATTTCACACCACTTTATAACAGAACAGTATCCATCCAATAGAATCACTTTAGCAAACCACTGGAGGTCTTCCAAGACCTCTGGAGACAATCCTGATTAACATGCTCTATGGGCTCCTGCCTAAGCAGGGAGCTTGGACCAGGTGACATTCAGTGATCCCTTCCAACCTTATCCATTTTCACATTCTGTGAAAATGAATAGCAAGTCCAAATCCCTTCTCATAGTTCCCATTATATATTTTTCCTGTTGACTTTCAGACTATGTTGTTAATATTGCTCTCATGCACACAACTGGACATGAAAAGCTGAAAGGGTCTGAGCAATCTAACCTAAAGGGGGGAAGACACAGCAAAAAGCAATGAGCTCTTCTTCTAGCCATCTCCTCAGTGTTCATTTCTACTGTCTTGCATAGTCTCAAGTACACAGTGCTTCTTAGACACTGAGACCTTTATTCACTGTGCAAATGAATAGACTCCATCCATAGATATTTCCCTCATAAAGTTATTCCCAACTATCCTAAAAAGGGATGTCTGTTACGCTTGTTATTCAGCAGGACTCATTGATTGTAGATCTTCAGCCAAACAACAAGGTGAGGGGTCTCACAGGATTTTTTTAACATTACTACTCCTGTAGCTGCACTGATGAGTGTGGGGTTTTCCAAACAACCTGGGAAGTATTTGGCCTAAGCATCAAGTCACTTTACAAGGTTTCTCATAATGTTTAAAGAAGACCCTCTGTATCCTGAACCAAAATGGTTCCAATGGTTCATGTAGTGAAACAGCTGATAAAGCTTCAGGCGTTTCTCAAACCCTGCAGCTTTGGGAATTTTACTGTGATAAGCAGAATAAAAAGAACTGCTGAAGCCACCAAACATCCCAGCTATTGCAAGCTCATACTCTGAATGGCCGTAGAAAGAAGCCGGATCAAAGATAATTGGACCAGAATCATCCTCAGCTACATTTCCTCCCCATAGATCTCCATGCAGGAGAGCAGGAACAATTTCTACATCACAGAACAAACTGGGTATTTTCAGCTGCAGAAGGAAAAAACAAGATATATAAATACATTTTCAGGTGAATGATTGTAGAGTTTTATCTGCATAAACAGCATAGGACAAGTAAACAAAGACGCTGAGCAAATCCAGAGGATTACTATTTTTCATAAAGTCAGCAGCAGAAGAATAGCCATCCAAACCTTTTTTAGCAAAAAATTAAATATTTAAAACTGTATTTGGTGCTGGAATATTGACCAGGTTTAAGAACAACCACCACCACCACGTCATCATTAGAAGGCTCATGGATTTCTCATCAACCCTGAAGAATTTCCACAAAGTAGTACCCAAGGAGCTAACACTGCAGTCACTTAATTAGATGCATACAGTAAATGAACAGACAATGTGCTTATTTCTCATCATGAACATGTTACAGGGAATGAGAAATATGAACTCCATCTAGTATTTCCTAAACAGTAAGGTAAGGTGTTATCTGTCACTCTGGAATTCACTTTGGAATAGTAGCATAGGGTGATGTGGCAAAAGCCCTTACACCTTAAAATAAAGGGCCTCTTAACACCTAAAAACTGGAGTTTCTTACCAACAGAACCTGGGCCAAACCAACAAACAGCAACTTTTTTTTAAGAAAATAAAATCTGAATAACTGATACCCAGCTATCACTATAACAAGAACTGAGAGAATTGCTCCTACCTGAAGTTGTGCCCAAAGTTCTCTTGCTTCCCTGTCTCCTGAATTCTTTTCGATCATGTCCATCTGGGGCTGGATTCTTTGTTTGGCAAAGAAGGTCACCCAGTCACTCTGCCAGTCATTCACCTGAAGGACAGGACTGATGTGTCAGTTCTACACCACACGAAAGGCATATTTTCTTCTTTTTCAAATAAACATTTTGAGGATTATATAGTCTTTGTGCTGGTACCAACTACAACAGTAAATGCTACCATTTAACTGGACATTATCTTAAAACATTAAATTAGGGGAGTAAATAGTTTTCTTTAGTGATTAAAACCCAAGAAATGGAAAAGCTATGAATGTCCAGTGCACCAAGAAGTGCTGTCCAAAGCATTACTTCCCTTAGAAGACTGGAAAATATTTTTCTTTTCACTGCTCCACAAAAAATCATTTATTATGATAATTTTGACCCTTTGTGTCACTGAAGAGAAAAAAAGATAAACTTAAAAAAAGATAAACTGAAAATGATAAACTTCTGATGATGTACAACCTACCTGTGGAAGATAGCCACAGCAGGTAATTGTATGAAAGCCAAAGTGATCCACAAACTGGACTTCCGTTTGCCCTTGCCCTTTACCTTTCAAACCAAAAACAAAAATTCAAAACTAATGACAAAATATTAAGCAGCCACAACACAAATGAACCTTAAAAACTATGCAAAAGTACAATGCTGCTTCTACTGAGAACAAAAAAAAATTGTTTTTACAATGGTTGCTGCTGTTGTTTTTTAAGTTTAAAGCTCAATGTAAAGCAGCCATATTCTACTTTTCATAATCGCATTTTGAGGTACTGTATCTCCTCTGATGCCATGTCCTCCTAGAAACTGTGGTTTGGACTCCTGAGAGTGCCAAATTGAGTGTGTGTTTTGCTCACAGATATCCAAACAGAGCAAACAAAAGAAGCCCCCCTACCTGGGTGCTTCATCCAACTCATACTATCTTTAGTGGAAGGAGACAAACTTGTCCTGAAACAGCAAACACTATTTCAACCCTTCTGTAGATTATTATTAATTAGGTTAAATTTGCAAACAGTATTGTACCAACTGTGCTCTCTTCCTTCTTCAGCTTCTCTGCAAGTTGCCGGTTATGAAGGTGAAGATCAGCCAGTTGTGTTCCAAGAAGAGCTGAATGTCTATGAAACAAAAATATTCTTAGCAACACTGATACATGAATGAATCCACATCTTGATAACCAAGGAACTACTTCAAAAGATTTATCAAGTAAGTAAAAGAAGTCTGCATCTCTAACAAAATAATTTTTTACAAGATTCCAGTTAAAAATGCCTCCTCTTCCTATCAATATCGCACACAGACAAAATGTACTTATGTGGTTGTTTCTGACATGACTGTTAAAAAAAAAGAGGAACTATCAGTTCTAATTTCCGTGCGATATCACTTCCAGAAGAACTTCCAGTAAGATATCTGTAAGAAAGCACATGTTATGCCTTTTTTTTTTAATGACAAAAAGTCTTTGGGAAATAGAGCCAAACAAGGCTCGCTTCTCTGTATCTTTGTCTCTGGCTTCTTTTCTCTAAAAGGTCTAAAAGATGTGGCAGTCAAGTAGGCCTTATTATCTACTTGTAATAAGAGCTCATCCTCTACACATTGCAAAAAAGTCTTGCAGCAATTACAAACAACTCTTACAGTCAGTTGCCTCCCACATTAATAAAAGTACATTCCTTTTCCTGTCTTTGATGTTTCTCTACTTTCCCTGTTCTCAAGGCACTGTCACTTAAGGAAAATTTATTTCTTCATTTTGTTCCTGTTAGCACAGGTAGTAACTATCCCCAGATATTTGCACGACAAAGGAAGAGTTTACAATCCAAAACAAGATCTTTGCCCTTTCTCTGGGGGCTCACTGAGGGCTCTTCATGAATTAGAAACTCTGCCAGCGAGCAGGATGAGGGATGACTTTAAACTGGCTGCAAAAGTTCTGAGAATGAGGTGAGAAACTAGTCATGACCACCTCCCTAATGAAATCAGACACATGGATCCAACATATTAAGTGCTTGTCACAGAGAAGGGTCAAAAGTTTGAAACTATCAAAATGAAAGTAAGAGTTGTAAAAATATTGAAATTAATTCATTTGGGGAAGTGCTTCTGCATACTCATAACAAGCAACAAAGCACTGGCTCTTATATTACAGGTGATCAGGTAATTTTCCTTACTATAAAAAGGAACCTTACTTTTATCACTAATTACCTAAACAAACAAATCCAAAATTAACCAAAACTCAGACTCATTTCTTGATGTATGGCCAATTTTCTAGGTGAGGCATTATGAGGCATTTTATACAGTTCTCTGCTGTATAACTTTCTGTATGTCTCTTGACTTGCTCTGTAAAAAATTTAAACAAGTTTCCCCTCTGAAAACAAGTGACATAACTGTCATAACAACCAAAATTTCTGATTAAAGGAGGCAAAGATAACACTGTGTTTTACCTGTTTAAGCCCCTCATTTCCAAATGTTCCATCACAAATGCAGTGCTGCCCCCAGGTAGGTCTATAACTTTGATGGGTTTAGGCACTTTTATTGCCTGCGTTTTCAGGAGGGCTTCCAAACTTGCCATTTCTCCCTCAAACATTCTTCTGGCCTGCCAGATATTAGAGAAAAGCATCAGTCTCCATGAAAATCAGTCACAGGTAAACCAGGCACTTTCACAAAACAGCACTTTCGCAAGACCAATAAAGGCTGTAAAAGTTAAATGCTTCTACTTTAGCCACAACAAATAAAACAGAATGCTACCCCTTTACTGATACATGAAACACTGCCAAAGGACAATTTGCAACAGACATCAAATAAAAATTCCAAAGCCTACAGGACATCATAGAATCACAGAACAGTTTTGGTCTGAAAGGACCTTAAAGATCATCTTGTTTCACTTCCTGCCATGGGCAGGGACACCTTCCACTGGACCAGGTTGCTCTAAGATGCATCCAATCTGGCCTTGAACACTTCCAGGGATGGGGCAGCCACAGCTTCTCTGGGCAACCTGTGCCAGGGCCTCACCACCCTCACAGGGAAGAATTTCTTCCCAACATCCCATCCCAACCTATTTTTTGTCAGTGAACCCATTCCCCCTTGTCCTGTCATTGCATGCTCTTGTAAAAGACATCTTTCCTGTCTGCTCCTTCAGGTCCTGGAAGGCCACAGCCTTCTCTTTTCCAGGCTAAACAATCCCAGTTCTCTCAGCCTTTTCTCACAGGAGAGGTGCTCCATCCCTCTTGACCGTCTTTGTAACCCTCTTTTTGACTCACAAGTGAAGAACTGCTGATCTACTGAGCCGTGAGTTAGCTCTGTTCAGAGGAAATCAGTTAATACTGTATCTCTGTCTAAAGCATCATACTAAGTTAAAGCCTGCTGCTAAAATAGAGTAAAATTGCTGATGCACAGCTGCTGCTGCACACACAGCACAGCATTTACAATAAACTTGAGCAAAGCTCACTTTCATCAGCGCTCAGGATCCACACACAGGCAAAAGCACTGAAAAGGAAACAGCTGGATAGAAAATATACCGAGATCTTTTTTTCCCCAAGCCTGATCTTGTAGCTAGCTGGATTGTATAGCTAAATACACAATTTTCAAAGGCATAGGAAGGGTCCATTCAAACTACCTATCTGTATTTCAAACGACCAATACTACCAATTCAAACTCTTTTCTGTAAAGCTGGATAACCTTCCTATATTATCCTATGTTACCACCTCTGTGCATCCATCTAGCTCCCCAATATGAACAGAAAGTATAGAGAAATTTGGAATAGATATAGTGGCATACATGCTTCCAAACACATTTGTTTGCTATGAAAGGCAAACACAAGTTCTGACTTCTGTTCTGCCACTGAAACTTTTTACTTGATAGACACAACTATAAGATATCTTTAAAGGAAATTCCACCTGAGCTCCGCTTTTCCTGCTGTAGAGCTATGTTGCATTGTACTTACGTCTATCAAATGCTGACATCTACCTTCAACAGCAGACAGTTCCAGGTATTGAAAGCAGAAAATCTTGAGGAATTGTGACAAAATATCATTTACTGAGAAAAGCTCCTTCTCACATGCAGGGAATTAATTAGTGATTTACTTACAACCACGAAAGGTGCAGACAATTTTACACCTGCCAGTTTGCCTTAGACACTATTACAGCACTCGCAGACACAGTTACACCATTGCTACCCTCCCACAAATGACAACAACATGTCATGGTACTGCATGCCCTGGACAAACAATACTGATAACACAACAGAATCCCACCACAGAAATCATTTAGGTTGGAAAACACCCCCAAGATCATTGAGTCCAACCTTTGACCCATCACCACTTTGTCAACCAACCCAGAGCACTGATGCTACATCATCGTTTCTCAAACACCTCCAGGGATGGGGACTCCAGCATCTCCCTGGGCAGCCCCTTTAAATGCTTAACAACCCTTTCCATGATGAAATTCCTCCTGAAGGCCAGCCTGAACCTCCTCTGGCACAGCTTGACGCTGTTTCCCCTTTTCCTATCCTTGTTCCCTTAGAGCAGAGCCCGACCTCGCCCTGGCTCCACCCTCCTCTCAGGGAGCTGCAGAGAGCGAGAAGGCCCCCCCCTCCCCGAGCCTCCTCTTCTCCGGGCTGAGCCACGCCAGTTCCCTCAGCCGCTCCTGATGCTCCAGAACCTTCCCCAGCTCAGTTCCCTTCCTGGTCACGCTCCAGCCCTTCAATGTCTTTCTTGTCCTGAGGGGCCGAGAACTGCCCCCAGGACTCGAGGTGTGGCCCCAGCAGTGCCCAACACAGGAACAGTCACTGCCCCGGTCCTGCTGCCACACTAGTGCTGACTCGAGCCAGGAATGCTGCTTCCGACAGCGCCGCCTGCCCACCTCCCTCGCCCCCGCTCCCTACCCCACCACACCTCCGCCTGGGGGTTGCTCTTGACGAACACCCGGCCGCGATCCGTGTCGTAGCTCTGGCCCTGGCTGATGCAGCCGCCGCCGGTGTGCCCGGTGGGCCGCAGCTGCGCCGTGCCGAGCTCCCGCCTCAGCGCGTCCTCCATGGCACCCGCGGGGTCGCTGCGGCTGCGCGGGGAGCTGAGCGGCGCACGGGGCGGGCATGGGGGCGGGAGGAGGCGGCGGAGGGCTTTCGCTCCTCCTGGCCCGCAGGTTCAGTTTTGTTCTTACTATTTTCACAGAATCACGGAATACACCGAGTTGGAAGGGACCCACAAGGGTCGAGTCCAACCCTCAGCCCTGCACAGGACCATCCCCAAGTGTCACACCGTGTGCCCCAGAGTATCAGCCAAACGCTGCTTGAGCTCTGTCAGCCTTGGTGCTGTGACCACTGCCCCGGTGAGCCTGTTCAGTGCCCGACCGCCCTCTCGGGGAAGAACTTTTTCCTAATATCCAACTTAAACCTCTCCTGACACAACTTCAGGCCGTTCCTTCTGGTTTGGGTCCCCACAGAGCAGAGGTAAGTGCCTGCCCCTTCTACCACTCAAAGTAAAGAGTTTGCATTAACGAGAGAGGACAGAAAACAGCCTTGAAGTATTTCAATTTTCTACACTATTTTTAATTCAGATATGCACAACTTCATAGTAAAGGTACTGTGTCTTCAGTATCTACTGATAAGTTTATTTCAATGTAAAAACCTAAGTCCTGAAGAAAGGAAAAGACAAAAAAAAAGCAGCAACAAGAACAACAAAAGTAGTTAACAATACTGAAACTTAATGCACAAGTTTGATATGCTACAGTTCAGTAATGACATAATCTTAATTTTCAAATAAATAAGCTATAGTTCCTAGATGTGTCCTGGCTGACACAGCTGGTGCCAGAACTCCACCTGCTGTTTGTAAAATCCGATATTAGTCTCTTAATGTGAGGCAGCTTATTGTGCAGATACTGGCATCTGTTCTTCAGAGTAGCTGGGGCTAGACTGCAAAGGAAAAATAAGAAAATCTGGGCATGCAAACATGTCCTTTCCGTTAAAATAGCCTTGAGCCAGGCTTAGCGGTTACTACCTCCTACAGACTGTTTTATCTTCTCATACTCTGATAAGACCTTTCTTAAGAAGCATCTTCAAGGAAAGAAAAAACAAGCATAAAGCCAATATGAAGAACATTTCACTATTAACAGAAAATGCAAACAGATGTGCACCACTAAAAATATGCTGTTTGACTCAAGATTCTGTGAGCCACCACTCTCCTGCTTTGCAAAAATAAACACTAAGCCCCCATATCACCCAAGATCTGCAAGTAAACCTGTCAACTACCACAAAATCAGTACCTGATCCAATACTCCATTTGGCACATGCCTCACGCTGCCATGCATCCACGAACGGCTCAGGCAGGTGCAGTCTGAGGGCTGGGCAACTTTTTTTGGCTGGGTTTTGCAAAAAAATCAGTGCCAGCCCACACAGCACCTCAGCAAGTATGCCAGTTACTTAAGAGAATTTAAAATAATACTCCTTCACAAGATACACAAGTTCTGATATTGAAGATGTGGAATTTGCGTGTCCAAATCAGAACCGTCCGCGTTGAACACCCAACACACATCAGGGCATCTCTATGCGGCCATTGTGACGTCGCTGATGACAGAGGCTCTGCAAAGCTCTGGCGTCACAAAGGGGGTCCCTGGCTCCCCAATAAAAGCGGGTGAGCCGCACGCCCCGCACACCACCATGGCCCGCTACCGCCGGCGCTCCCGCAGGAGCCGCAGCCGGAGCCGCAGCCGCCGCCGCTCCCGCCGCCGGGGCGCGCGGAGAAGGCGCCGGGCTGGATCCCGCCGCTCCAGATACCGCCGGCGCCGCCGGGGCGGCAGGAGGCGCAGACGCCGCTGAGCGAGCACCGAGCACCGCGGACCAAGCCCCGCACGGACACACGGCGGGCCTAACAATAAATTAGCACGGCAAAGCTCACGTGGGTGTGCTCGTCTCTGCTTCGCTCCTCCCCATAGCGCCTCACGCCTCAGGGCTCCCCTGTGGGGTCGGGCTGCTCGGAACCCGCGCCCGCATTCCACGTGTTCTATCTGCTGCTGCTCCTGTGTTTCCAGCTCCGCTGTTCGACAACAGCGCTCCCAAAGTCTGTCCCTCCCCGTTTTTCTGTGCCCTGTTCATGTCCATCCCAAAGCTGAATCAAGAAGGAATGTGAATTGCAGACCTTTTCAGAGGTCCCCCACCTGATATTCGTGCTCTGTAGGAATATATTTACATCAATTAATCAAATTTATTTACATAAAATGGTGAATTTTTTACGTAACTATTCCTTATTTGCACAAATGCATCATGTGATGAATTTCTTACATAAATGATGCCCCTTATTTACATAAATTCATCTTCACAGCTGGCAAAGCTTCAGTCTGTCACCAGCAATTTTCTGCCGTGGACATGGTCCTGGGGTTCCCGGGCCCGTGGCTGTACCCCCCAGCACGTGGGCCGGCGAGGCGGCCTCTTGCTGGGCGGAGGGCAATCCTGCGGGCTGGGGGACTCTCCTCTGGGGGGGGGTGCTGGGACGCCCCGGGCAAGCGGTTCCTGCCCCGTCTGGGAGCGGAGGGGCCGCGGCTGCTGCCCTGGGCAGAGGGACCTGCCCCCTCTGCCTGCTGCTCCTGCTCTGCGGAGTCGGGCACAGCTCGGGGGCAGCTGGGGCTGCCAGGAGTGGTGGCCGCCGATGTATCGGCTTCCTCCACCTTGGAGCCTGCGGGGCTGCTGGGGGGAGTCCCCTCCTGGGAGCTGGACTTGGGGCTGCTGGAGCTTCTGGTGCTGCTGGACCTGGATCTGGAGCTGGCCACAGGGCCGTTGTTCTCGTCCCTGGCAGCAGCAGAGCCCAGCAACCCCTGTGCTTCCTCGCTGCACCGGCCCACGATGACACTGCTGACGCTGTGGATCAGTGGCCAGCCACCACGGGTCCCAGTATATTCCCTTCGGCCTCTGGTGCAGGCAGGGCCACACACGGTCCAGGAGATGCTGTTGTCGACGGAACAGTCCTGCCCACACCTCGGGCAGGATGCCGCCCGTGGGCTGTGGCCCTGCAGTCCCCTGCCCAGCTGGGGACAGTGTTCCAGGTGGGGGAGGCAGAGTGGGCACCACAGGGCGATGGGGGCTGTTTTCAGGCAGGTGGGAGGGAGCTCTCCCTGCTCAACTCTTGGTCTCTGGTGACTCCTGGGCGGCTGTGATGGCCATCTCTATATAATCATGTTCTTCATGGCCAGGAAACCTGACAGTCTTTACTGTCTTGCTGCAGAGTGGGCACGCTGGATTTCTCCTTGTCCACCGCGGGATGCAAACCCTGCAGAACTCGTGGTGACAGGGAAGAGCGGCAGCCACGTCATTTTGATGTCCTGGCACATGGGGCAGCCCCACTGTGTCTCCGTGGCCATTCTGTGCTCTGCGTGGGGCTGGACAGAGCTGAGGACCAGGAGCTGCTCCTGCTCGCAGGCACACTCGGCAGGAGTCAAGGCTTGGACCAGCCTGGCCCAGGCTCTGCTGGTGCCCAAACATGAGCAGTGAGGGACGTGGCATCGCAATTTGAGCAGCGATGTCAAAATGGGAGGTTCCCCCTGCAGGTGCTGGAGCTGGAGCTGCTGGAGCTGGAGCTGGCTCTGGCCACAGGGCCGTTGTTCTCATCCCTGACTGCGCCAGAGCGCAGCAGCCTCTGGGCCTCCTCACTGCACTGGCCAACAATGATGTTGTGGGGTTTTTTTCCCACTTGATTTCCAGTAAGCTGGCGGTTGACTGAAACTCTACATTTTCCACCAGAAGTTTTAAAGTCTGCCTGCTGGAGATAAAACCCTGTCAAGCACTTCTTGCAGACTAGTTTACTGAAACACATGGATCCGGCATCAGTGATTTCATTGTGGTTCATCAAACTCTGCTTTTCCATGGGAAGTCTAAAAGCTACATAACCTGGCCTCTGGTTTACTGGAGTTCTGGGTTGAACTACGCGGTGAGCTCCTCTCCATCTCAGCTGCAGAATTTATTTCTTCTAAAGCTGTAGAAGTGGCACAGGCTCAAAATGACATTGAAAAGCTCAACAGAAATGCACAATGAACACTGGATTTCTTATCACAGGAACACACCCAGCAAGGCAGAGTTCAGTCTGGGTGTTGTCTTGTTTTGGACTCGCAAATTAGAAATCGGGTTTAGCCTGGAGATCTCTTTAGAGTGTGCAGCTGCCTCTTGGAAGTGCAGGTGTGCTTGTAGAGACGGGTGCTTTGGGATGGTCTTTCCACATCTACCCTGGACATACGCACGGTGCCCACAAGCCTTGGGATTGCTTTGGAAGTATTTGTGCTTGAATCTATAAACACATGAGCATCCTTCTTCAGGAGCCAGTACGAAAATTCTGAACAGCTGGAGAAAGAGAAGTCTGTACTGTGGTTCAAGACTTGAGGAAATGAAATGGAGAAATGAAATGTCTTTTTTCCCCCTCTCCCATTTCTCACCCTCCCCCCCACACGTTTTCTGCCCTTTTCTCCGATCACGTTTCTCTCTTTTCAGTCACGTTTCTTGCCCTTTTCCCCTCACAGTTCAGTTCCTTTTTTCACTCCTTTCCCTCTCCTTTTTCACTCACTTTTCCTGTCTTTTTCCCCCCTCACCTTTCCCACCCTTTCCTCCTCACATTTCTCACTTTTCCCCCTCATGTTTCCTGCCCTTGTCCCATCATGTTTTCTGCCCTTTTCTCCCCTCACGTTTCTGTGCTTTTTCCAGTCACAGTTTTCACACTTTCCCCCTCATGTTTTCCACCTGTTTCCCCTCACATTTCTCACATTTCCCCCTCATGTTTCCCCCCCCTTTTCCCCTCAGATTTCCCTCTTTTTATCCCCTCCCGTTTCTCACACTTTCTCCGTCACATTTCCTGCATTTTTTCACCCTCTCAATGTCTGTTTCTCTTCAGTGGTGTTTGGCCTTCTCTTCTTTTTATTTTTTTTTCCTGCAATGCCTTACTCAAGTAAGGTTTCCTTGAGCAGCAGCCTGTGAGTCCGCCTGTTGCTGAACAGAAGGTCGTGCTGAACCAGAAGAATCTCATTAGGGGACAAACAAACCAGAGTGGACTTCCTGCTGGAATTTTGGTGTTTGGGGTTTTTGTTGTTTGTTTGTTTTTTCCCCAAACTCTACATAGTCTTCTTAGTGTTTTAAAACATATAGGTAGCCTTAGGGATACATATCTCAAGAGAAGCACCCACTGCACAATGGACTTCAAGTAGATCCCATCTCCTTCTTAAGAATCACCTCACAGTCACTATGACTCCTGTCTGAAAGAAACCTGCCCTGATGGCTCTTTAGGTTAAAGGAAGTCCATCAGAACAAGAAGTGCTTTTGGCCCTTTGTTGGCTCCATATAACTTTAAAAGGTGCAAACCACGGAGTTTCTTCCCATTTTCACCTATTTGGACTGACTTGACATCAGATGAAAGCACTGAGAGCCGAGGTTACAAACTGGCTCATGGATCTCTGCGTATAGAGACCAAAGACGCAAAACTGGATCAATCAGCCCGTTGTTCATTATTGTCCATCTAAACAGGGGGCTGAGAGTGGGGGCTCCGTCTGCCCTCTGCTGCTCCGGGGCCAGGGCTGGGGAGGGAGAGACCAGGGATGGCCCTGGGAGGCGCCCCCAGCTCCAGGCACCATCTTGTGTGTGGCTGCAGTCCCGGCTGTCATCTTGTGCGGTCTCTTGTGCCTCTGGGGATGGGCGCCTGTCTTTTTCTCTCCCACACTGGGATTTGGAAACGGTTCTTTTTCCCTGTGTTACACTGCTTCTTCCTTGTACATGCCCAAGTCGTTGTCTTGCTCATTTTACTCTAAGAATGGAAATAAGAGGGCTCAGATAAGCATCCAAACATTCTCTGACTACTGCAGCTTCAGCCAGCAGTCACCTGCCTCTGCTTTGCTCCTCCAGCGTTCTCTCTACCACAGCAACACACATCACTCAGCTTTCAAAGCTTTCCAGAGGATATCGTCCTCTGCCATCTCCTGTTCATTAGGATCTGGTTCCTGCCTCCAGACACCCCATGAGGCTGGCTTCTCTATGCAAGCACCTAGGCACGCACTTCTGTGCTTTCTTTTCATTTGGAGGGGACCGGCCGAACATTACAAGATAAGGATAAGACTAAGCTAATTCTCCACGTGTGATTAGTACAGGTTTATGTATTTTCTGTAGCCTTTTACAACCGCAGTTTGGAAGTCCATTTTACAGAACTGTATGCGCTACAGAGCGTTTTGAAGACAGCTCTTTCAAATTTTCCTTTTCTTTCCTAAATAAAGGCAGATATCTGGTTTACAAAATCACATTTCCTAAGCTGAGTCCAAACTACAGACCTTCTGCTGGTACCTGTCCATGCCTAGATCAAATCCAGTTTTCTCTGCATGAGCGTGCCACTGGGAGTTATCATTTCACAGCTGTTCCGTGTCTTTTGTGGAAGGAGTGGGTGATATCATTCCAGTTCCTAGTCAAGGCTTCCATATCTCAAAATCTCCTGCCTTAATTAGCACTAACTGGCATCCTTCTTGGAAGCATCAGAAGAAAGGCCAAGCATGAAGAATGAAGTAGTCTCTTTCTCCTGGAGGTGAACCCCCCAGGACACACACAAGGCACCAGGCTTAATGGTATGAGGGCTGAATATGAAGTTTATTCTTATTAGATTAACTAAAGGCTATTCTCATCCTTAAAATACACCAAAAAAAATAGCACAAGTGTGTAGTGGCCAGAAAACAACAGGAAAAGGGAAATGGGAGCAGAGTGGGAGCAGGCGGTGTGCTCGGGAGCTGATCTGCCCTGTCAGGCACCAGCCTAGAACTAGGCCTTGCCCGCAGCCCAGGTGAAATGGCCCCGGGCAGGTGGAAATTCAGAGCTCAAAATCAGGTGATGCCAGCTGAGGAGAATGGGTGGGAGCAAATTTGGGTCACAGGGGGAGCAAAATGCTGTTACATTTTCTTGGAACAGGCGTGGGAAGACGGGCACATGGCACCACCCTTTGCACACCCTGGGAAAGGGGGACACTGTGGAGATGTGGGAACAGAGCCACAAGCATGGACTTGGAGTGGTTTTGGGGGGGTTGGCAACCAAAGTCCTGCTCCTGAGTGGGGTGCAGGGACACGGAGGTCATCAGAGATGCAGGGCACAAGGAGGGACATGGGGGACAGGAGGCCATAATGGGCTGGGCTAGATCTGCACGAGAGTGACTGGCAGTGAAGGCATTTCCTTGCTAGCTGCAGAGCCACTGTACTTCCCACTTTACATGTGCAAGAACAATCACCCTACAGGCTTGGCCCAACATCACTCTGTGATGATCAGTCAGCCTCCACCCTCTCTGGCTGGAACCTCGACCGGGGGCAGCAGTCAGCAGTGTTTATGCAGGTTTGTCCGCTTTTTCTGCTGTGAATCCAGGAAGCGTTTTGCTTTTTCAGGGCAAGAGCAGAAGCTCTGGCCCAAGCAGACTGATTGGTGAATATCCATCTGTAAACTTTAATCTCAGTGCACACACAAGTATCCACAGCTAAGGTTAGAGGAAGCAGACAGATGCGATATTCACGGGTGACAGTGGGAGCCCTCTCTTCCCCATCACACATGCATTTTGCACATAGGCGTCTTTCGCTGGAAAGGCAAGCTATTTGCAATGGCGTAGTTATCCCAAAGTCCATACAACAGTGCACCAAAGCATTAGACCCTTCATTCTTCAGTACCTTCTTAACTGATACTGGCTAATTAGGTTCTACTGAATTCCAACTGGGGATCACCCCCATAATATTAGGGGGCTGTTCTTCCTTTGAGTAATAATGGCTCAGCTGTCTCTTGAGGACATATTGCTGACTGAAGGCCAGTCTCTCCCATATCCCTTGTAGAAGGAGTTTACCTTAGAGCCCCAAATTTTGCATGCATGCAAAAAGACCACCAACAAACCAACAAAAAATCCGTAACAGAAACTTTCAGGAGGACCAAGGCATAAAAGCAGATTCTGCTTATCAAACCCAGAGCAATTGCATTAAAATGTCTATGAATCTTTCTTTGGCATTCTCTTAATTATGGCCGTAGAGTCATTTTTGAGAGATAAATATGCTGCACCTAACAAGCCCAGATTACACAGTGACAGGAGCAATTAGTCATCCATACAGTATTCCAGCAATTGTGTTGCATTTTAGTCAGATAACTGGGTCCTGGACATTGCAACTGGCTTCCGATTTACGTTTCACCACTTCTTTTCCACATTCTGAGCCAAGAGTGTCCCAGGCGGCCAGGGGAGTGGGGCTGTGCAGGGAGGAGAAAGGCTCCGTGTGGCTGCGCAGCGAGGGGAAGGTGCTGCTGCCCATCTGTGAGCGAGGGAGTGGGCCAGGCACAGGGAACTGGGTGCTGTGTCCGTGGTTCGGTCTGCACATGCCATAAGGGTGCAGCTCCTGGGCCTGCACAGGGTGCTTGGAGGAGGGTGAGGAGGGTGCCGCTCTGGGGAGTAAGAGCTCCAAGCTGGGGTTGGTTTGTACCCTCAAGGGTGTCGGATCCCTTGCTTTGTTTAAATTTCTTGATAAATTTTAGCCACATGGGCCAAACTGAAAGTCCACGAGAGGAAAGGAAAGAAAGATTGAAAGCTTTTAGGGCAGGGTTTTTGTTTTCCTGGCAGAAGATGGAGACGATGCATGAAAGCCGTAACACTCCTTCCAGCAACTTCCAAGATCTTATAGCATTGAGGAGTACAAGGGTCAGTTAAAACAGGACTAATTAGGACTAGGATTTTAATCCAGACGATAAGATATAGGTTATTCATTTTCTGCTTCTTTCCTTGTCAAGGTCTGGTATGACATGTATTTCCACCGCTCAATACCTGAGGGGTTGCAACCCACAGTGGAGCAGAGGTCTTCTTGGTGGCAAATACAGGGGTCAATCCAGTCTTGCCCTTGACTTTTTTGTAGAGATTATTTTTTAAAGGTTAACTTCAGAGGGTTACTTCCCTGTACCACTGTCCACTCTGTGGGAGGAGGCTCTACTGGTCCCCTAACCCGGGATGCGTGTGACCACCCTTTTCTGCACTGCAGACTGCTGTCTCAGTTGTTAAGAGTACTTGGAAGGGACCTTCCCATGCCGGTGTTAAGGTTTCATCTTTCTGTGGGAGATGAGCAAAAAGAAGAAGAACAATACTGGAGATGGATCACAGTTTTGAAAGAATCGACAGAGGAAAACCTTATTTAAGACTACGGACTTTACTTACAAACAAGGGACTTTATGAATTAAGTTAGAGTTTAACGTTAAAATAGGGTTGTCATGTTATATTTCATAGTGTTTGTAAAGATTCTACCCTCTCTTATCCCTTTTTACTTGTTAATTCCCTTATAAGGTTGTTACTCCTCCCCTCTTGTCCATATACAATTGTAACCCCTCCCATGATCACGTATTTTATGCAAGCTCCTCCTCCTCTATCCATATTCATAATGTTCCAGAAAGTTCTCCTCCTTCCCCTATATAAGGGGGAAGCCATCTTAATAAAGAGTTCACTCCTGTTCCACCTGCAACCTGTCTCGGACCCTTTGAGTGAATTTCCCCATTTCCCTTAGCCGGGCTGTGTTATCTTTCCAAGATATTACTAGAACCCAATCTCCTGGCTTTACCTGATGTGTGTCAAAGTCCAGGGGTGAGGTTTGGGGCAACAACCCTTTCCTTCTAAGCTTTGCAAGAGAGAGCACAATCGCCTGCAAATAATTTTTGAGAGACAGGTAATTTGTTTCAGGAACTGGCAACCCTTCCTCCCTTCCCAGAGAAGGTAGGCCAAACAGCATTTCATAAGGAGACACTCCTGTATCCTTCCTTGGAGCAGTTGTAGTTCACAGTAGTGCTAAAGGCAAACATTTAGCCCTAGTTTCAATTATTAATGAATATCTAGTTTCAATTATTAATTTAGTAAAATGGGTTTTAAGAGTAGCATTCATCCTCTCAACACGTCCTCAACTTTGAGCATGCCAGGAAGTATGAAAACTCCAAGTCATGTCCAATGCAGCACACACAGCCTGTAAAATTTTTGAAGTGAAGTGAGTCCCTTTATCAGATCACTCTGTATCTGGGAATGATTTGTTCTAATTGAATTTTAGCCACCTTTGAGGTTGTAGAGGTTGCAGTAGGAAAAGCCTCTACCCAGTGAGTAAGATGATCAGCTATAGCCAGGAGGTATTTCCATCTCTGCACCGTGGAGAATTCAGTATAATCTACCTGTATACTTTGAACAGGTGTAGCGGTTAGGTACCGCGGTCCGGGGTTGGTGTTGGGACGACGACAGCAATAAAGGGCTCTTTACAAGGTGGAAGGTCTGAGGCTATCGCAAGTTTATTGAAGGAGAGTGCCTGCTTTTATAGGGTTCAGGGGGAAGGTACTGGAAAGATAGGTGGAGCATGGGATTGACAGGTGAGAGAACAAACCAGGGGACAAGCCAGGGAAGGTCGGAGGGAAAATGAAACAACTGGGGACCAATAACAAGTCACTCCACACTGCAGCAAATCTTAGCCAATCAGAGGGAGGAACAGGGGAACAAGGGGTGAACAAGTCTGAACATGTCCGGGCAATAGGAATAAATGGGGTACATCAATGTATGCATGCACGCATTAACAGTTTTATAAACATTCTGAAGTCCTTGAAGTCAACTCAGCAATGTCGTCTCTTAACTTCCATAAACTTCTCTCCACTTTTGGAACCCTTCCCACTGTGATTTCTATTCCTCCACAGTTAGGTAGGGTTCTTCCTCCACTAGGGGCTTTTCTCATGACTTTCTTATGTACCCTTGGGCAGACCAAACCTCGTTCAGTCACTTGTTTTGCTAGTGTATATACTCCTACCCAGCCATAGGTTCTTAGAAATGGGTCACATCATGCTTGGGTTCCCCAGGGTGTTTCTTGGTGTAACTTAATTAATATTTCTCTAGTAATTGCTTTGTTCAGTATTTGCCTTCCATGTGGTAAAAACCACCTGCCTTCCTGGGTTTTCACACCTCCCATTTTTTGTAAGAGTTCTTCTTCTTCCTTCATAAACAATGGAAGTTTTACATTCCCTGTTTTGCTGCTAGGTATCAAGGCCAGCATTTTGGTTTCTTCCTCCCTTGCAGCCTCCTTAGCTAGTTTATCAGCCAAATGATTTTTCCTTATTTCCAGAGTCTCTCCTTTCTGATGTCCCATTACAGGGACTACAGAAACAGCCTCAGGTAGATCAAGAGCTTCCAAAACTTCCAGGACTAGCTGCTCATGTACTGATTCCTTCCCTCTAGAGGAAATTAATGCCTGTTCCTTCCATATTTTCCCAAAAGCGCGTACTACTCCAAAAACACACTTAGAATCGGCAGAAATTGTTCCTCTCTCTCCTCTAAGTAACCCCAAGGCTCGTTTTAATGCATATAATTCACATGTCTGGGCCGACCAGCTGTTGGGCTCCCCAGTGGCGTAACCATTATGACGCTTCCCATTTATACATCGGGATGACCTGTCACTACAAATTCTCTTTCTGTCAACTAAGGGGGTTTCCTGTAAATCCTCTCTGACTTTAGTTTGGTATTCTATAATGTCTAGACAGTCATGGTCAGGGATTTCTGATTCTGCCCTCCCACACAGGAACTGAGAGGGATTTACATTCTTATCTGTAGCTAATACTAAGTTGTCCTTTTCCATTAAAATGGTCTCATATTTCAGGGCTCTTAAGTCTGTCAACCACCTCCCAGACTTCTGACTCAGAACTGTTCTAACTGCACGTGGAGTGGACACAATTAAAGCACCTCCAAAAGTTAATTTTCTGCTTTCTTCCACTAGTAAGGCTGTAGCAGCTACTGCCTGGACACAGGTCAGCCGTCCCCGCGATACCAGGTCTAACATTTTCAAAACGTAAGCTATGGGTCTTTTCTGGCCTCCCCATATCTGAGTCAAGACTCCGTAAGCCATTCCTTCTTCCACGCTGACATACAAGTGGAAGAGTTTCTCCAAGGAGGGGAGTGCCAGAACAGGTGCTTGGATCAATTTCTCCTTTATATCCTCAAACTGTTGCTGCTGATCTCTAGTCCACTCAGGTTTTTCTCCCTCTTCTTGTAATTTTTCATATAGGAACTCAGCATGCTGGGTGAAGTTCTCCATCCATAATCGACAATATCCAAGCAAGCCTAAGAACTTTCTTGTTTCTCGTTTGGTTCTAGGAAGGTGCATGGCAACAATGCCAGAAATGCATTCTGGGGTTATCCTCTTTCACCCTTCACTTGTTAAATGCCGGAGATATTTTACTTCTTTTTCCACAAACTGTAATTTAGTCTTAGAGACCCTTAGTCCTTTCCCTCCCAGGAAGTTTAATGACCGGACAGTTGGCATCTCGAACTTCGTCTTTTCCCTCCCCTGGTACCAATAAATCATCTACATATTTTAGTAACCTGACCCCTGGGGGTGTTCTAAATTCCTCAAGAACTTTTTCTAGGATTTGCCCAAACAAATTTGGAGACTCTGTAAACCCCTGGGGTAAGGAAGTCCAATGTAACTGCTGCTTCCTTCCTGTGATGGGATTTTCTTCTCAAAAGCAAATATATCCCTACTGTTCTCTGCCAAAGGACAGGCCCAGAAGGCATCTTTAAGGTCCACTACACTAAACACACATGATTGTGAGGGATTTTACTCAATAGGGTATAAGGATTTGGGACAGCTAGATGACATACCTGGACGAGCTTATTCAAGCCTCTTAAATCTTGAAGTAATCCGTAAGTCCCATCTGACTTTCTGATTGGTAAAATAGGAGTATTGTAGGGAGACATGCAAGGTTCTAACAACTCATCTCTCAAGAATCTTTTGATTGCCGGTTGTAACCCTTTTCTCCCCTCCAGGGATGTAGGATATTGTCTTACACGAACTGGCTGACTTCCTTCTTTCACTATCATCTCCAGGGGAGAGAGATTCACACCCCCTCCCCCATTCCGATTATCTTCTGCTGCCCACACAATTGGATCTATCTCCTTCCCATTCTCTGCCATCAGCCTGAATAACTTCACTGCCATCCGATCCTCTTCTGGAATCACTCCAATCCCCAACGGTATTTGTCAATCTCTTCCCAGTATATTAGTCCCAGCCTCTGGTATTATTACAAAACTAGGTATGGTTTTTCTGTCATCTCCCAAAACTTTTACTTGCTCCACCACAGGAGCAAGGAATCCTTCCCCTTTTAACACCAATTATTTTAGTCTGCTAAGTTCCTATTTTACATCCTCGTGGGATTTTAATTACACTTAATCTCTCAGCTTCCGAATCTACCATAAATATGAATTCTTCTTCCCAGGGTCCCAATTTTAAATTTATCAAGGGCTCTTCATGGTATTTGGGCCCCCGGGAATAGAGCCCCTGACACCCCTAATGCTGGGTATAATTCTCTGATTCTATCATTTGAAAAGTTTTCGCCTCCCTCTGTAACACAGGACATTCCCTGTAACACAGGGAATCTTTTAAAATTCCCCACCTTCCTGCAATGAAAGCACTTCTTGGGACCTGTTTGCCAGGTAGCTAACTCCCGTCCCCTCCCCCAGGGCACCATAAAATTATGCTGTCCACTCCTTTGCACTACCCCCCTTCGTCTCCCAGCTTCGTTCCCGGGTTGTCATTTTATCACTTGGTCCACTGCTGCCACCATAAGCTTACCTTTACTCTTCTGCTTTTCATCATCTCTGCTACCACAGACTTCCTGGGCTTCTCGCAATAATTCCTTCAGTCCCGTATCACTCCAGTCCTCCACTTTCTCTAGTTTCTTCTTCCTATCAGGCCAGGCTTTAGTGACAAAGTTGACTTTCAGCAATTCCTCACCAGCATCACTCTCAAGATCAATTCCTGAATATTGCTGCACATTCTTTCTAAGCCTCTGCAACCATGCAGTGGGTGATTCATCCCTTTGCTGCTTATTTTCAAACGCCTTCTCAAAACTCTGTCCCTTCGGCACCACTTCCTTTATTCCTCGAATTGCCAGCCTCCTGTAATCCCTTCAATCATATTCTGGTCCCAGTTAGATTGTAGTATGGGAAATTTCTGTCCATCAGGTATTCCCCCTTGAATATTTGGTGGATTTTCCCTTTCCCAAATTCTTATTCCTGCAGTCCGTATCATCTGCCTTTCTTCTGGAGTAAATCAAGTTCCCAGAATGGACTGCATTTCCTCACAGGTGTAGATATTCGGACCTAAAAACTGGTCCAATTTTTCTGACAAGCCTAAGGGGTCCTCTAATATATTACTCATTTCCTTTTTAAATTCCTGGATCTCTCTCCGTGCTAGGAGTACATTGACAAATCCTACCCCCCC
>NW_020917755.1:0-6294 GCF_003984885.1 Neopelma chrysocephalum | reverse complement strand
CAGGGACACCTTCCACTAGCCCAGGTTGCTCCAAGCCCCGTCCAACCTGGCCTTGGACACTTCCAGGGATGGGGCAGCCACAGCTTCTCTGGGCAACCTGTGCCAGGGCCTCCCCACCCTCCCAGGGAAGAGTCAGAATACACCAAATCCAGCCCTTTGCAAGGGAGGAAACTCCTGGGTACCTGGGCAGACCCTGCTCACTCCCACAGGGACCCACTCTGTCCATCCCACCTGCAGAGCCCTTGGCTCTGGGAGCACCTCAGGCTTCAGGGACAGCACATGGAATCCAGCCCCTGCTCCAGCCCCCCGAGCTCAGTGCATCACCCCCTGTGGAGGTAGGGTGTGATTTCTGGAATTATTGCATCGTGTCTGAAAGAGATGAAAGTGGAATTGAAACAGAGGAGCAGATGATCGCTGTGAATTCTGCTCCGGGGGCTACATCCCAAACATCACAAGAGTTGGACACCCTTGGGAGATGCTGGACATAGAGATCATCCCTGAATGCCCCTGAGCTTGTTGCCTCTCATGAGGATTTATCCAGCTGCCAGGATGATTGCCCTGCCAGGTATCTTGTTACTGCATCATCTCACCATAAACAGTCCTCCCACTGCTCAGGCATGAGCCAGAGCAGCCCTGGAGACATCCCTGCTGCCTGCTCAGAGATGCAGCTCTCAGCAGGGAGTTAGTTCCCGTACAACGGCTTTTCCTTCAGCCCACGAGCATCTCATTTGATCCAGGGGCTTGCAGAGCGCAGAGCTGGCAAAACTCTGTGAGCAGATGTTTTCTGAGGAGGCCTGTGCTCCTCTGTGGCCCAGAGAGGAGGATGTCAGTGGCAGCCCCAGCTCAGGGATGCAGATCAGTGCAGAGATCAGTGAGAACACGCTGCTGTCTGCAAGAACCACGTACATGTTGTACTCTGTGCATCACTGCACGTTCCTGCTCCAACAAAGCCTCCCCCTGCAGTGCAGAGGGGCAGCTCACATGGCTGGATTCATCCTTTGCAGCCACACAAACCCTTCGGTGTCACTCCGCAGCGGGTTGCTCTGCCCCTTGAGCTGGGGGCACCAGCTGCTATTTTCATGCCCGTTAAGTGCCAGGCTTGGGAGCTTTGCAAGGCTGTTGTGGCACCCTGGGTTCACCACGGCTCAAAGACTGGACCATGAGCTACCAAGGAGCGAGGCCTCCTCCTTGGTCTGGGCATCATGTGAATTCCCTGTCAGAGCTCACCTTCGAGGGTGTGGACCAAAACTGGGGAGGAAAGGGAAATTTGGAAAAGGTGATGGACTGCCTAGGCCCTCGATGCTGCAGCCTGGGCTGTGTCTTTAAAGGATACAGCCTTTCCCATGGTGCATTAAGGCAGATAAACCTTCCCTAAGAGTCAAAAAAGGACCACATTCACCCAGTATAATGCAAAATAATTTTCTGGCTGGTGGTAAACTCACCTTGAAACTAGCACAGCAAGGAAGATTTCAGATAGGCACCCAAAATAAGCACCTTAAATACGTAGCAAAGGTGGCCTTGCCATGAGGCTTCCTCAAAGCCAGGCACTTCCACATCCCTGAAAGTGTTCAAGGCCAGGTTGGAGGAGGCTTGGAGCAACCTAGTGGAAGGTGTCCCTGCCCATGGCAGGGGGAGGAACTGGATGGGCTTCCTTCCAACCCAGGCCATTCTATGATTCTAAAATAAGGACAAACTGGCAACCTCCCAGCATTTCACTTTCCTGACCAAAGCAGTAACTCACCAAACACCTCTCCTCATTGCTTGTACCTCTACATTTTCCTTGGAAATGAAACAAAAGCTGGGAAGGTCCATCTCCCCGTGGTGCCTGTCACCACCTCCCTGCCAAAGCTGTTCCTGTGCTGACAGCAGGTGTCAAGAGAAGACACATCCTCCATGTGAGATGCTGCTGGCATGAGAACCCACAAAACAAAAACATGTGTCACCCATGGCTGGGCTGGACCTAGGTCCTTCTACTTCAAGAACAGTAAGTTTGATGCACTGAGGAATCAAAGCTGCTGTGCCAGAGGACAAAAACCAAATCTCCCAAAGAATTAGATTGCTCTGAAGGCAGGGAGGCAGCCTAACCCAGATTAACTGTGACTTGGGAGAGGAAACCAGGGAGAGAAATGCTGGTGCTGGTGGATGGTGCTTGAGGGCTGCTTGGCATCCCTCTCCTCTCTGCTTGGAGGGCCAGAGACCCCTAAGTGTTAGATAAAACAGGGAAAACCACACAGAGTAAAGCAAGACAATCCAAGCTTTGGGACCCAGCCCTAAAGAGGAAGAGGAGCTGGCTGGTTGGCAGGCTGCAGCCCCACAAATGCTGATGCACACTGGTGCAGCCCATGGAGGTAAAGCTGGGCTTTGAGCTGGAGCATCAGTTCTCTTGGATACAGGACCTTGTCCTGGCACGTGGCTGCCTGGCTGGGCAGCAGCAGTTTGTCAGAGGGACAGGATGGCGAAGGCCACATATATTTGGAGGGGGTTGGATGAGACGTGCTGCACCTGGACTTGCTCACAGGAGGATAAAACACCCCCTGGTGAAAGCTGATCGGGCTCGATGCACTCAAAAGCTCTGGTGTCTGAGCTTTCCAGGGCGGGTTCAGGTGAAAGGAACACCCTTGGGGTGACAGTGCAGAGGGCCTGTTCACAGCTGGTTTGGGAGCAAGGAGTTAGGACAGACCATCATCCATTGTGAGCTCATCCTGTCCGTGTACCTCCTCTCTAGGAGCAGTGATGTGCCAGCCCAGGGGGAAGGGCTCAGCATATGGACCTCAGGGAGCTGGAACATGTCCAGTCAGGTTTTGCTGGCACTCAGGCTCACTCCTCCCAAGTTTTACTCCCACAGACACTCAGACCCATAAAGACCATCCCTGTCCCAGCTTGCTTGGAGCTGACAGGTGACTTGCTGCTCAGTAGCACAGGAATTTTTTAGGGACAAGCACACTGTTGTTCCGCCTTGGGGAAATGAAGTGATTTTCACGTGTTCCCACTGCAGGATGAATGAATGAGACATTTGACAGAGGACACATTCGTGAGACTGGCAAGCCCGCTGGCTCTGGGTTTTATATGGAGAGCTGAAGGCTGTTTTTCCACTCATTTCTGCCATGAGTGGTTGGAAAGGGTGATAAACAGCAACAGTCACTAGGCAAAGCCATCCCCACCTCTTCCTACCCCAGCACAGGTTGATCTTTCACATCCAGGGACATCCCCAGCCTGAGGGGCTGCAGCAGGATCCCAGCACCATGAGAACTGCAGCTGCTGGTTGCCCAAAGAGATGCCTAAAGGTGGGGAAAGGTTCATTTTCGCAGAGGTTTCCCATTACTGCGAGATGCTTCCAGCAGCAGCAGGGAGGGTAACAACCTCCTCAGCCTCCACAACCCATGTTTGCTCCCCAAAGCTGAGCTACAGGACAAAGAAAGACTCAGCGTCTCCTTTGGCTCTGTAAAACCAGACTGGCTTCCTCAGCAAAAAAACCCAAACAAAACCAAACCAAAACCAACCAAACAACAAACTCACGAAACTTACGAACTTCGGCAAAACAACATCATCTTCCCCAGGAAAATAACTTGCTAATGCTTTTTTTTTACCCCTTTTACCCCAGTTGTAAGCAGGAGCTTGCATCTGGTCACATGAGCAGATGAAATTGTTTTTTTTCCCTCACACTTGAAAATAACTTCAATACCAAATTAGGGTCTCTCACTTTCTTACTAGTTTGTATTTGACTGTGTGGGAATAACCTGGCAGTGCCAAGGAACTGATGTTTGCTTAAAGAAAAACTCTCCAATAGAGCTCCCCTGCAGAAAAATCCATTGCTCTGAAAATTGCCTAGACCAAGTTCAGCTGTGTTTCTAGATGGATTTGGGCAAAACCCTTGGCTTCCAAAGGAGCTCCAGCCATTTACAGGGGGAAAATCCAGCAGCTCCCATATGATGCCTCATCAGCTGTACCCAACACAGTGAACAGCACGGTGGAAACAAAACAGTTTGACCTCCTTGTTAGAAACTCGGGGTCTCCAGACGCCTCAGACAAACAAACATCCCAAGCATAAGTTGTTCCATATGCTCAGTGTAAATCACAGAGAAGCCCCGGAGGAATAAATACATACTGGCCACATACATGCTATTTCCTGGGATTTTTTTAAGTGCTAACTCCAAACAAAACAGCCACAATGTGGAGATGCTGTTTATATCAGCTCCCCATCAACTGACAGGATGTTTATAAAGGAGAGAGCAGGAGAGAGCAGGATTACATAGCACAGACCCCTGTGCCCACCCAGTGGGACTCCCATGGCTCCAGGGAGACCTCAGAGCACCTTCCAGTGCCTAAAGGGTCTCCAAGAGAGCTGCAGAGGGACTTGGGACAAGGGATGGAGGGACAGGACAAGGGGGAAATGGCTTTAAACTGACAAAGGGTGGGGTTAGATGGGATGTTTGGAAGGAATTCTTCCCTGTGAGAGGGAAGATGGGGAGGCCCTGGCACAGGTTGCCCAGAGGAGCTGTGGCTGCCCCATCCCTGGAAGTGTCCAAGGCCAGGTTGGACAAGGCTTGGAGCAACCTGGGCTAGTGGAAGGTGTCCCTGCCCATGGGAAGGGGTTGGAATGAAATGAGCTTTAAGGTCCCTTCCAATCCAAACCATTCTGTGCTCCTATGGAAAGAGATGGAGAGGGGATTGAACTCCTCAAATCCATGTGCTCACCTTGAGCAGAATGCAGGGTTTCCCCCCGCTTTAATTCAGAGCTCTATCAAATCAGGAGAGTGGCCCAGTTTTCACAGCTGAATTAAGCCTGTTCAACTTTGCTCCAAAGATTAAAAAGCAGCAACATTTTGGACAGATCACCTGGCAGGATGCCCACAGGGTATTTCAGTGTCCAGCATTGCTGCTCTCTGGGCTCCTTCTCACCCGACCCACAAGCAAAAGAACTCACAGCAAACTCTATTTATCACATAGAAACCCACATGGGCAAGATAAAATATTTTTTTTTCTTATTTCTTTAATAGGGAACCCTAACCAGAACATGCCCCTGGGGCCTGGGATATATGGCACATCAATGGAGAACTCTACATTTCCAGGGCTCTCCTCTCACTTTAATCATAACACATGATTTTTGCTCTTTGCCACTGGTGCACAATGACCACAGGTTTCCAATGAAGTGGCTGCAGCAAATTCTCAGGTCTTTTTTTCCCCTCCATATCTTCCTGACTAACACAGCACTCATTCATGGGTATAAATAATTCCCTATAATTCCTTTTTGAGAACAAATAATTCCCTATAATTCCTCTTGTAACGGCTCGTCTGCCGTTACATCATCCTGTCCGCGTGGGCAGTGAATATTTCTGGCTTCTCCCTGACTCCAGCTCTTTTCAAGCCACCTCACCTCTCTCCCCGTAATTAGTAACAGGCTTTTCCATCACAAAAGTTGGAAGTTTCATTGAACTGTTGAAATTCAGCCCATTTCAAAGAGCTTTTATGCAGCACAGGACTTCCAAGTTGCCACAGGACTTGGAGGCCATTTGAAAGATTTTTTTTTTGATCCCCTCGTGCAAGGCTTGACCTGGAAGACTCCACAACAAGAAAACAGGAGCAACCCAAAACAACGGCTGGCAAGGTCTGTGTTGGCCAAAACACATCTCGTGCTCCCTGAATTATCTTTTATTCTGGAGAAGAGCATCGTTGTCTTTCACAGAAGCAGAACATCACGGTTCACATCACAGTTTACTGACCTAGAAGATGCACGTTGTGTGAGAGGGGGAAATATCCACATTATTTACATATTTGACAGTAGTTTGTTCCCTGTAATCACAGAAACTGGAAATCCCTTCAAGCAGAAAGGCTTTTTGCAGATGCAGTTGGTCAGGGCTCCAAGTTTCACCTTTTGAATTATGATCTCTCCTACAGGCCATGGATTAAGACTATATATATATACACTCAGATTGTATATACACACAACCTGGGGCGGGCTTGCTTTTGTTGCTGACATTTTTAAGAGGGGAAAAGAAATCCCATAGAACCATAAAATCATAAAATGGTTTGGGTTGGAAGGGACCTGAAAGCCCATCTTGTTCCATCCCCCTGCCATGGCAGGGACACCTGCCACTAGCCCAGGTCGCTCCAAGCCCCGTCCAACCTGGCCTTGGACATTTCCAGGGATGGGAAGGAGGTTTTGCAGAGGTGTTTTAACATCTTGGCCAGTGCTGCCGGATGGAAAAGGCAGAGCTCTTATCTTTCCTTACTTCCTACTCTGACCTACCCATCCAGAGATGCTCTTGCCCTTTTCCCTGGCTGTTTCAAAGCCTG
>NW_020917754.1:0-1568 GCF_003984885.1 Neopelma chrysocephalum | reverse complement strand
TACCCTTTGATATTAGGGCAAGGACCATCTGCACAAGTCATCATAGTAGATTTATATTGGTCAGTTTGTATTTGTTGAAAGCTAAAAATATTTTTCCAGTCTTTATCTGTAACCTTGTAGCCAGGAGACATTATTTTTGCAGAAGAAAGGGCCATTGATCAGGTTTAAATATCATCATAGCAAAAAGCAGTCAAAACAAAGCCTACTGAAAACTGCCTTCCAGGAACACAGTAGGTAAAAACTGGTGACACAAATCCCTCCTCTGGTACCTTTGTGCTAGATTTGCAGCATTGTAGAATATATTCACTTTACTCTGCTCAGCAGCACAGTCCTGTATCCTGACAGCTGAGTAATGTTCTGCTCACGTCTTCCCTTGTAAAATGAAAAAAGTAGATAATTTAATATAGATGTGACAAGTACAAGATAGATTTCTAGCCAGCACAGTTCACTGCTGAAAGTATGAGGTTGAAAACCTTCTTTAAAGATAACCAGATTCTTAAATTCTCCCCCATCACCACAGACCTCCCCACCTCCAATTAAATACAATACAGAGAAAACTAAAAACTGAATTTATTCTTTGATCATTTCAGTATGAAAAAAATCTCTCCTGCCTACTGTTCCGCAAAATAAACCAGTGTCTTATTTCTGCCCAAGAACAGGTTTTCTGGGAGACATGCGAGATACAATGCCTTTGTTTTTCTAGTGCTGATTTTTTTGGTCCATCACTGCTTTTCTTTTTTGTAGTTTTTGCTGTCTCCTGAGTCACAGAAGCAGTTTACTGATACTTCTTGTGGGTGTTGTGGCTGTGAACTAAACTTATTACCTTCTTAGGCAAAGCATGACTAATTCTTTCAATCCAAATTACATTTCTGAGTCTGGCAGGGTCTGCACTCTGATTTCACTGGCTTCTTAAAAGAAACACATCAGACAATCCCCATACCCATGTGTGCATGAGACATTCTGAATGCACAGCCTTGTTGTGCTGTCCTGATGCTGCAGTGAAAGTCTTATATCCTGTTCTCTGCTCTTCAACCCATTTCTATTCCTCTCTACCATTAGTTGTGTCTGCTGCTACAGCCTTTCTGCTCCAGCCACAGACCAGTGACTCGGTGCTTGAGGCAAGCTCTGCTGTTCCTGCGTTCCTCTCCTTGTCTCCAAGACAACTCAGGAGCGAAGCAGAGCTGTGACTGGTGTGGGAAGTCTACGACTCTTTGAGGGATTAAGTTGTGTTGAGGTGAGGAGATTTTAAAAAGGGATCCAGCACCACTGAGGAAGCTGCAGTTGTGGTAACAGCAAAATCAGATTGAATCGGGAGAGGTAGAGGTTAGCATGGGATTCAGCTCTCCTGAATCCCACTGAGCTTTTCCCAAAGTCTTCAATACTATCATGGATTTATTTGTATTCTTATCCTGCCTCTTAAAATCAGTGTTGTAAAAGATCCAAATGGTTGTGACCCATCACTAAATTGATTTCATAGTACCTATTGCTGGCTAAGGTTATCCAATAGCAGAATTTGAAATTTTAGGACAGTGCTTCAGGAATATTGAAAATGGACTTTTTTTTTTTTT
>NW_020917753.1:0-1256 GCF_003984885.1 Neopelma chrysocephalum | reverse complement strand
ACGGTAAGGCTTGGCTCTCTCTACAGCCAGCTTCCTTTGAACTGTAGGCAGGATTTTGCTATATTGGTCTAGGAGAGAATTTCTGGCAACTGCTCTCTCTCTCAAGCGGGGATCACGATCATTCTGATAAATGAAATTAGTAAAGCAAGAAGTTATTTACAAGAAGTTCATTGCATGGAACTATTTCTGCTCTTCCTAATTAGGGCCTAAATTTGCTCTAAAGATACAGTAAAATATGTCCACTGCACAGAAATGCAGCAAGTTCTATCCAGCCGCATACCAGTTTCAACCAATAGTTGAAAAGTGCAAGAAAGATTGAAATAACAGCAGAACCTGCAACTCCCAGTTAAAACTACTCTGACACTCTATAGAGCTTTATTCTTATATACTTTGTATCACCTGCAATTTTCAAGTGGCTTACAGAAGAGCAGGTTTCCCCTGGTTTTCCTGAAATACTATTGTCCAAGATGACTGAAGACACAGGGCAACTGCAAATTATGTTGGACAAAATTATGGGAAAATTAAAACAAGCTGCTTACACAAACTGTCTGATTGGAACACAGTTTTCACATGCAGGACCTAAATGTTCCAAGACCACCTTATAAGTTTGATTTTTCAGGAAAACTATGGTTCCAGAAAACAGCAAATGTATTAGAGATCCCCAACGGAAGTTCAAATAACACAAAATTTCATCTTAATATTTTCAGAAACATGAGTAAGAATTTACATCATAAAAGTAACATGAAAGTTGTGGAATCATAGAGCTTGCACTTTAGTTAGAGAAAATAATTTTAAAAAAAACCCCAAACCACTAACCAAAACCCACTGTGCATATTTTACCTGTGGAGCATCTAGACTGCTCTCAGCTCGAAAAATAAAATTGTGTGCAAGACACGGTATACAACATACATTTCATTCCACAGAAATGAGTGACACAGACATCTTCCATAGTCTAAGTCATACATAGCAAAGGGATCTGAGGAACTGAGGGAACAGATGGGCTGGTAAGAAAAGATACGTATTTATTCCTCAGATGCAAACAAACTGTTTTAAGTGGAGTCAACCATGGTCTGTAACATTTAATTTATAATTTCATACAGCAGCTTTGCCATAGTAAAATTATTCCTAGTTTTGCAAAAAATGATACAAGAAACAAATCAGGCCTTTTACTGAGGTCTATCAAAACTGCAGAGCACAACTACAGAGACTTGCACACTCGACAGGACTTCTACCCTTACCATAAGATTAACCTTCAT
>NW_020917752.1:0-13378 GCF_003984885.1 Neopelma chrysocephalum | reverse complement strand
ACAAGACTAAAAAACCCGCGAACTGAGAACCAGTGTGAATGAGGCCCGCGAACTGAGAACCAGTGTGGATGGAGCCTGCAAAGCAGGGACCAAACACAACCGAACCCGCGAAATGAGAACCAATAATGGACTGACATGACTGAGAGGGAGGTGGTCACAAAGGGTATAAAGGAGGGACTTTCGACTGTTGTGGGTGTGGACCGTAAAGGGCAGGGGTCCTTCCGGTCACCCAGTGCGCTGATTTGCTTATTTGCCGTTTTCAATAAATCCTTTATTATTTTCTAAATTTATCTCAGTTATTTGACTATCTCAATTTGGTGCTGTGACTCGGATGTACAAAATCTTCTGTGCCGCCGGAATATCCCTCCAGGAGGGCACCCACCGTCCCTTCTTGGATGGTCCTGAAGGGGCTCTTGCAACACGGAATTTGTACATCTGACCGAGATTTAGAGGAGGGCAAATAAATCACTGCAGTCCTCCGTAATCTCAGTGCACTTGGCCCGGGCGAAGACTCACTTAAGGGAAAAAGTGAGTATTTAAACCCTCTTCCTTAGAAGAGGTCCGTTCGACAAGGGGTTCGAGCGGGGGCTTGCTCCAGGTGGGAGCAAGCTGGCTTACTTCTGGGAGAAAGTAAGCGGTGCGGCTGCCATCCAGTCGGGGGAACTACTGTCCAGAGAGGAGCTGGACAAGGACTTACCTAGGAGAGGTGAGTATTTCGCAGACCCTTCTCGGTTGGGAGGGGGTACCTGGAGTGCAAACGTTTGAGACGTCCACTAGGGCGAAACGAGTGCGGACCTTCTAGTAGTGTGGTTCTTGGCTCCCGCGAGGGACCAAGCCACGAATGAGGGGAAGCGAGTGTACCATGTGTGTGTGTGCAAGAAGGCGCTTCAGAAGATGGGACAAAAGGAGAGTAAATCTTCTTCTCCCATGGGTGGACATAATGAGTCGCAGAGTACTACTCGTAAGAAAAGAGGATCTAAAAATGTAATTAAGGTTGGTAGCTGTGAGGAGAAACTATCGGACGTTTCCCGAGAGAAGGAAACAATTGGTAATGGAATTTCAGTGAGACTGCCAGATATCCCCATCGATAGTCCTTTGGGGATAATGATTAAATATTGGGAAGAATATCCCTCCAGAAAAGGCATGTCTAGAGAGAGAATGGTGTACTATTGTATGGAAGTATGGGGAGGTAAGCAAATTAGATGAGATCAGGTGTACTGGCCGATTTATGGTTCATTTGAGGATTGGATATGTCAGGCTTTAAGTCTTTTTGTTAATAGTAAGGAACCATTCGATGCGGATGAGAGTGGATATGCTAGTTTATGGATAAGATCAGACACTAGAATACATCTTTTCCCTTTATGGGAAAAGATAGGACCAAAGAGTTGTGGTTATTGGGAGGAATCTCAGAAAGTACTCCCACCGCATTTGCCGCCTGTGCCCGTATCTACCCTGTCACAAAGTTATATCTCGGCATCAACGTCTGTCCATATACGAGAGACAGACATTTTACTGCCTCTTCCCGATCCATCCACTCCGGCTGCTGCTTTAGCCGTTCCTTTTGCTGAGCTGCTGCCCCCTCCTGCCCAAGCGCGGGAATCCACCATTTTGACGCCTCCTGCCCAAGCACAGGAATCCGCCATGTTGCCGCCTCTTACACAAGTGCGGGAATGTGCCGTTTTGTCTCATCCTGCACAAGTGCAGGATTCTGTCATGTTATCTCCTACTGCCCATGTGCAAGACTCCGATGTTTTATCCTCTGTTACCCAAGTACAGGAGTCAGCCGCTTTCTTTCGGTGACTTCAGAATCTATCCCCTCTTCCATACACCAGTCCCAACTACACCCCTGAAGGGAAACCCCTATGCAGGGACCGGGAAGGCAACACGGCATAGGATTCATATCAGTTCCTATAAACTCGGGAGACGTACGAGCATTTAAGAAGGAAATGGGGAGTTTGCTAGAGGATCCATTAGGAGTGTCGGAGAGATTTGATCAGTTTTTGGGCCCCAATATTTATACGTGGGACGAATTGCAGGCTATATCAGGAATACTATTCACAGTGGAGGAACGAGGAATGATTAGAAGAGCAGGAATGAGAGTTTGGGACCGAGCACACCAGCAGGGTCCAGCGACTGATACTAAATGGCCTGTACAAAGACCTGACTGGAGTAATCATGATCAAAATCATAGAGATAATATGAATGATTTGAGAAATATGATAGTCTGAGGTATAAAAGAAGCTGTCCCTAGAGGACAGAATGTTACAAAGGCTTTTAATGAAAGCCAAAAGAAAGACGAGACTCCTACTGAGTGGCTGGAAAGACTTAGAAAAAGTTTTCAATTATATTCTGGTCTCGATTCTAATGTTGAACCGGGACTATCGGTTCTTAAAATGCAGTTTAATGGGGGATCTTGGGAAGATATTAAGAAGAAATTGGAAGACATAGAGGATTGGCAGCATAAGGGAATGGATGATTTATTAAGGGCAGCTCAAAAGGTGTATGTGCGGAGGGAAGAAGAGAGAGAGGAGGAGAAACAGAGGAAGAAGGAGGAGAATCAGAAGAGACAAACAAGAATTTTAGTGGCAGCTATAAAAGGAGGACAGAGGAGAGAAAAGGTTCAGAGGAAACAGACTTTTCGTGAAAAGGATAATAGTGAAGGGCTTAGAGAACATAAGCGAGTGGACTTAAGTGAAGTGGAATGTTATTACTGTGGCAAGAAAGGACACACTAAGAGGTTCTGCAGAAAGCGAATGCAGGATGAGCAAATATTTAAAGAAGATTAGGGGGATCAGGGACTCTATTTGCTGGGGACACGAAAAGACACTGAGCTCTTGATAAAACTTAAATTGGGTCCCCAGCAACAAGAAATTGAGTTCCTTGTGGACTCGGGGGCAGAAAGATCAACTGTCCAAAAATTACCCTGGGGTTGTACAACTTCATCTGACACTGTACAAGTTAGAGGTGCTAAAGGGGAACCATTCAAGGTGCCTCTCATTAAAAATGTTGAAATAGAAGCACCTAATAAATACGCTTTGGGAACGTTTTTATTAGTCCCAGAGGCAGAATATAATTTGTTGGGAAGAGATTTAATAATAGAATTGGGAATAAGCCTAGAAGTTAAAGAACAGAAACTACAGGTTAAGTTGTATACCCTTACAGCAGAGGATGAAAAAGAAATTAATCCTGAAGTATGGTACACCCCGGATTCTGTGGGGAAATTAAATATTAAACTGTTAGAAATTTCTATTCGGAACCCAGAAGACCCCATAAGGGTGAAACAATATCCCATCCCAAATGAAGGGAAAATTGGTCTTAAATCGACCATAGAGTGACTTCTAACACAAGGCTTATTAGAACCATGCAAGTCACCTCATAACACCCCTATTTTACCAGTGAAAAAGCCTGATGGATCTTATCGCTTAGTGCAAGATTTAAGAGAGGTGAATAAAAGAACTGTTACCTGATATCCTGTGGTCGCAAACCCTTATACTCTACTAAACAGACTCTCACCAAACCATAAATGGTATAGTGTGATAGACCTGAAAGATGCTTTCTGGGCCTGTCCTCTTAAAGAGGAAAGTAGAGATTATTTTGCTTTTGAATGGGAAGATCCTGAAACTCACAGAAAACAACAGCTGAGGTGGACAGTCCTGCCTCAGGGGTTTACAGAGTCCCCAAACCTATTTGGGCAAGCATTAGAATCACTTTTAGAATCTTTTAAGACTTGTCCAGATACTGTCCTACTACAGTATGTAGATGCCTTGTTGATTGCTGGAGAAAGTCCAGAAGCAGTCAGGGAAGATAGTATTAAGTTGCTGAATTTTCTGAGTCTGAAAGGACTAAAAGTGGTTAAATCTAAATTACAATTTAATGAAGAAGAAGTCAAGTATTTGGGACATTGGTTGACTAGAGGACATAAAAGATTAGATCCTGATCGAGCGAATGGGATCCTATCTTTACAGACTCCTGGAAATAAGAGGCAAATTAGACAACTTTTAGGGTTGCTGGGTTATTGCAGACAATGGATTGAAAATTATAGCAGTAAAGTAAAATTTTTATATGAAAAGCTGACAAAAGAGGGACTAATTAAGTGGAATGAGGATGATGAGGAAAGATTACAGAAATTAAAAGAAGACTTAGGAAATGCACCTGTGCTTAGTCTTCCTGATATAAGGAAACCTTTCTATTTATTTGTAAATTCTGAAAATGGGACAGTGTACGGTGTCCTAACTCAAATGTGGGCAGGACAGAGGAAACCAGTTGGATATTATTCTAAGTTGTTGGATCCAGTGAGCAGGGGATGGCCGACTTGCTTGCAGGCTGTTGTGGCTACGGCACTATTAGTAGAAGAGGCTAGAAAAGTGACTTTTTGGGGAGAATTAAAAGTTTACACACCCCATGACATAAGGGCAGTGTTACATCAAAAGGCTGAGAAGTGGTTGACAGACAGAAGACTGTTGAAATATGAAAGTATTTTACTGCCTTCATCAAAATTAGAGTTGGAAGTGACCAATTTACAGAATCCAGCTCAGTTTTTGTATGGAGAACCTGGGGGAAATTTGGTGCGTGATTGTCTGCAAATGATAAACTTTCAGACAAAAATTAGGGAGGACTTAGAAGAAGAAGAACTAGAGGAGGGTGAAAAATTGTATGTGGACAGCTCATCCAGGATAGTTGATGGACAGAGAAGGTCAGGATATGCTGTGGTAGATGGTGTGACATTTCAAACTAGAGAATGTGGGTCTCTGGATAAGAATTGGTCAACCCAAGCTTGTGAACTGTATGCTTTAATAAGAGCCTTGAAGCAACTTAAGGGAAGAGTTGGTACAATTTTTACAGACTCTAAATATGCTTTCGGAGTGGTGCATACCTTTGGAAAAATTTGGGAAGAGAGAGGGTTAATTAATTCACGAGAAAAAGCATTAGTTCATGAGGTTCTGATTAAGGAAACTTTAAAAGCCTTGAAGGAGCCTAAAAGAGTTGCGGTGGTGCATGTCAAGGGACATCAGAGGGTATTAAAACTTACTGTTAGGGGTAATAATTTGGCAGATGAGGAAGCAAAGCGGGCAGCTCTGTTAGTGATGACAAACTCAGAACCTGAGTTTTCAACTCCTGTGAAGAGTTTTAGTAATCAAGAGAAGGAAAAGCTGAGACAAGTCGGGGCAAAAGAAGAAGGCAATAGATGGGTGTTGTCAGATGGTCAGGAAGTTCTCCCAAAGGGTCAGACTCAGAAAATAATGAATAAATTACATGAAACAACTCACTGGGGAACTCAAGCTTTAGTAGACCAGTTTGAAAATAAATATGTTTGTGTGGGAGCATACGGTATAGCAAAAAGAATCCTCGAGGGATGTCTGACCTGTCAAAAAGTAAATAAAAGACAATTGAGAGAGAGAGTTCAAGGGGGACGGGAATTAGCTAAGAGACCATTTGAAAAAGTGCAAGTAGACTTCACCAAGTTGCCTAAGGTGGGTAAATATCAGTACTTATTAGTCCTGGTAGATCATCTCACTTACTTTGTTGAAGCTTATCCTGTAGCGAAATGTACAGCTAAAACAGTAATCAAAGTCCTATTAGAAGAAATTATTCCAAGGTATGGAACTGTGGCTGTGATAGACTCTGACAGGGGGACACACTTTACTTCCAAAATAATCAAAGAAACAACTGAGCTTTTCGGAACCAAGTGGGAATATCATACCTCTTGGCATCCCCAAAGTTCTGGCAAAGTAGAAAGGATGAATGGAGAATTAAAGAAACATTTAACTAAATTAATATTGGAAACTAAAATGAGTTGGGTAAAGTGTCTGCCTCTAGCTCTATTATATATTCGAACTCAACCACGAACTGATATTGGAATTTCTCCATTTGAAATGATGGATGGAATGCCATATGATTTTGAAACCCCCTTAGACCATCCCAAGGTGGAGGAAAGAATTTTAAGGAAATATGTTATTGAGTTAATGAAAAGGAGACAGGAATTGAGAAAGAAAGGATGGGTGATTCAGAGACCTCCCCTAGATATGGCCATACATAAATTTCAACCTGGAGATAGAGTACTGATTAAAACCTGGAAAGAATCCTCACTAACCCCCAGGTGGGAAGGGCCATTTGTTGTTCTCCTTACCACAGACACAGCGGTGCGGACAGCTGAGAAAGGGTGGACTCATGCATCCCGAGTTAAAGGACCTGTAAGTGCCCCTGAGTGGACAGTGACCTCCACGCCTGGAGAACTCCGACTGCAGATGAGGAAAACAAAACTGGTGAATGAATCACCCTGAAGAGAACGTAAGACCCAGTCTGTATCAATTTTTCCAAATATCCCCTGAACAGGAACTACAGAAGACAGACTTTCCTCCCTGGAGCTTAGAGAGACTCCCTAACCAAACTGGAGGTTCTGGACTATATAAAGTAACGGGGTCATCAGTCGTTCTCCCTTTTTGTTGTGAAGTAGAGACTGAAATACCTGGACCCACTAATCAATACTGGATACCCTGTATTAAACATCCAGATTCCACACATGTTGGGTGGGTAGTATGCAGATGCATGAAGTGTAATAGGCAATGGCGTTGTGTCTCCCTTAAAGGTCAGCCTTACTGTATGAACTGCAGGGGAGAAATTACAGAACCCATTAGGGAATACTTGGCAAAACCAGAAATCATTCAAGTATTTTGTGGGTGGGAGTGGTTAATCCCAGAGACCTGGGAAATATTTGAACCCAATTGGAACGAGATATTAAAAGAATTATGTCATGCTAGACTTTCCTGGAGATTAGATCAACCAAACCCACGAAAGAGGTATTTAGAATTAATGGAATTAATTAACCAAATTCAACATTTAAATTCTTGATAGATGAATATAAATCCCTAAATTGTGGTAAAGAGAGCCAATCATATCAAGGCAAGACTCCTGAAAAATACCACTGCTGCCGAGAAGAACTAACACCTTGTTGCTCCCTGCAAAGGAGTAGACAAAGGAGGCAGAGGGGTACAATTGTGGAGATAATAAAACTTGTCAAAGGCCGATACCACTGGAAATAAGAGGACAGAATTTAATTATCATTGATAATAATGAATAAAATTCTAATATCAATTGTGAGCTCTATGCTCATAACATATGTGATTGGATATGCACACCAACCTTACAAATGGATGATAACTCGCCTGAGTGATATGAAAGTTGTCAAAGAAATAATAACAACTGGAGCTTCAAATTTTGAAGTAACAAATTGTGAATTAGTAGAATTTACACAATATATTGGCTATTGTGGAGAGACAAAATACCCTCTCAAATATTGGGAATTTAAAAAATGTGTAGCTGTTAACTTGGCCTCTTACTGGTGTCCTAAGTCTAATCCAGGAAAATCTTATTGCAACTATCCCAGATATAATTACTGCAGTTATTGGGGTTGTGAAACCATTGCTACTGCATGGAAACCTAAAGTTTCTGACAAATATATTACAGTTCAATGGGGACCACTAGGTTGTAAACCTCCACCTTATGGGTGGGACCTCGAATTTCATCAAATGAAAAATGGCTTACCTTCCGATTGCACGCACCTTAAACTGCAAATCAAACATCCTGAAGATCCAGGATGGATAATAGGGAAAACATGGGGGGTGAGGCTTTATAAAGTTGGAACTGATGTGGGAGATGAGATAAAAATAACTAAACTCTCGATTACTTCATCACCCCAAAGAATGGGACCTAACCCAGAGATTCCAGGGAAAAAGAAAGAAAAACAAGGTAAGGTAGAAACAAAAATAGTCACCACACTACCTATTTCCAAGACCAACACTACCTTGACACTCACCAAAACTCACACTAAGACAACACTTCAGCACTTTAATAAAGAGAAAACAGGGATTAATACACATACTACCTCATTACCCATCGAAAGCCGTATAGACACAACATCTTTACACGAGGAGATGGAACCCTTAGTAAAATTAGTAGAAGCATCATATATTGCACTCAATCACACTGAGCCTGAAATGACTGATTCTTGTTGGCTGTGTTATGATATTAAGCCTCCATTATATGAAGGAGTGGGGTTAAATGATACTTTTCAATTAAATAATGAAAATAATCCCAATAAATGTAAATGGAATGAAAGAAAGGCTGGTGTAACAATGCAATACGTGAGTGGTCGTGGAATATGTGTAGGGAATGTACCAGAAGATAAAGATGAACTGTGTGGCTCTAAAATTTCTAAAATAGATATACAAAATAATAAATGGGCCATACCAAGTGAAGGAGGATGGTGGATATGTTCACATACTGGTTTAACTCCTTGTTTATCTTTAACAATGTTCAATGAAAATAATGAATTCTGTGTTCAAATAACTGTAGTTCCTCGAATGCTCTATCACTCTGGAGAGTCAATTTTGGAATACTGGGAAACAAATCATCGTAGACAAAAACGAGAACCAATTACTATAACCATTGCAATGCTATTGGGTCTGGGTGCAACAGGAGTGGCAACAGGAATTACATCCCTGGTGCAGCAAAATAAAGGATTTTTAGCCCTAAGAACTGCAGTAGATGAAGATCTAGCTCGATTGGAACAATCAATTTCTTATTTGGAGAAATCATTAGACTCCCTCTCAGAGGTAGTCTTGCAAAACAGAAGGGGACTAGATTTAGTATTCTTACAGCAAGGAAGATTGTGTGTAGCCCTTGGGGAAGAGTGCTGTTTTTATGCTAATCATTCAGGAGTCATTCGAGGATCTATCGCCGAATTACGAAAAGGGATTGAACAAAGAAAAAGGGAAAAAGAAATCCACAAGAGTTGGTTTGAATCTTGGAATAGTCAATTTCCTTGGTTAACCCCTCTCCTTTCTACCTTAGTAGGTCCTCTAATAATGATAATTGCTGCACTAACTTTTGGTCCATGTATTTTAAACAAGTTAATGAATTTTGCCAAAAGCAGAGTAGAGACCATACAACTTATGACCATGCAACAACAATATGAAGATATGAGTGGAGATTCATCAGAAGGGGAACAATCTTCCTTCCTGGATGCAACTAAGGTTGCAGTGGTGAGATTTGATGAACAAATTTATGAGGAAGTCAAAAAGGGGGGATTTTGTGATAAGTAAAATGAATAATTTGTTCATCAAATAAATTCTTAATTAATAAAGGTTGTAATGAATTAGAAATAAGAATGAATTAATTGAGAGAGTTAAGCTTATTGTTTAACTAATATTTCAGTGGTTCAATAGTTGCAGGGCTTGCCAGATACCCTGTTGTTTTATAATACCTGTTCTCAACATGTTTGCAGGGAGCAAAAGTTATGAAAGATTAACTCCAAAGTTAATGAAAAAGGAATCCACAGCCACTTTTGGGAAAAGCCCCAACATGGCCGATCGTGAGGACAGGAGCAGCCGTCGTCTTCCCTCAGCAACAAGACTAAAAAACCCGCGAACTGAGAACCAGTGTGAATGAGGCCCACGAACTGAGAACCAGTGTGGATGGAGCCTGCAAAGCAGGGACCAAACACAACCGAACCCGCGAAATGAGAACCAATAATGGACTGACATGACTGAGAGGGAGGTGGTCACAAAGGGTATAAAGGAGGGACTTTCGACTGTTGTGGGTGTGGACCGTAAAGGGCAGGGGTCCTTCCGGTCACCCAGTGCGCTGATTTGCTTATTTGCCGTTTTCAATAAATCCTTTATTATTTTCTAAATTTATCTCAGTCATTTGACTATCTCACCATGAAGCACCCAGGTTGACCCACAAACTGCACCACAAAGCCAAAGATTCCAGGTTTTCTTTCCTGGCGATAAGGGCTGTTCTTTCCTGTTTTCAGGCTTGCCTCCCAAATGCCAGACTGACTCCCAAAATTGCATACGGACGAAGATTCCTCCCACAACAAAGGTGCCAGCACAGAAAGCTCTTGCTGCTAAAGGACTCCCCAGGCTGACAAACCAACTGCACCACAAAGTCAAACCTTCCAGGCTTTCTTTCCTGGGGACATGGGCTGTTGCTTCCTGTTTTCAGCCATGCCTCCCAACTGCCAGCCCGACTCCCAAAATTGCATACGGACGAAGATTCCTCCCACACCAAAGGTGCCAGCACAGAAAACTCTTGCTGCTCATTAAGTGCCCAGGCTGACACACCAACTGTAACAAAAAGCAAAAGCTGCCAGTCTTTCTTTGCTGGGGATTGGGCTGTTGTTTCCTGTTTTCAGGCTTGCCTCCCAAGTGCCAGCCCGACTCCCAAAATTGCATACGAACAAAGACTCCTCCCACACCAGAGGTGCCAGCACAAATACCTCTTGCAGCCTATGGAGTTTCCAGGCAGACAAAGCAACTGCAACACAAAGCAAAAGCTTCCAGGCTTTCTTTCCTGGGTAATGGGATGTTGTTTCCTGTTTTCAGCCCTGCCTCTGAACTGACATCCCGACTCCCAAAATTGCATACGGACGAAGACTCCTCCCACACCAAAGGTGCCAGCACAGAAAGGTCTTGCTGCCTATAGAGTGCCCAGGCTGACCCACCAACTGCACCACAAAGCAAAAGCTTCCAGGCTTTCGTTCCTGGGGTAATGGGCTGTTGTTTCCTGTTCTCAGCCCTGCCTCCCAACTGCCAGCCCGACTCCCAAAATTGCATTCGGACGAAGATTCCTCCCACACCAAAGGTGCCAGCACAGAAAGCTCTTGCTGCTCATGGAGTGCCCAGGCTGGCCCACCAACTTTACAACCAAGCCAAAGCGTCCAGGCTTTCTTTCTTGGCGATAAGGTCTGTTGTTTCCTGTTTTCAGACCTGCCTCCCAACTGCCAGCCCGACTCCCAAAATTGCATACGAACGAAGACTCCTCCCACACCAGAGGTGCCAGCACAAATACCTCTTGCAGCCCATGGAGTTTCCAGGCAGACAAAGCAACTGCAACACAAAGCAAAAGCTTCCAGGCTTTCTTTCTTGGGTAATGGGATGTTGTTTCCTGTTTTCAGCCCTGCCTCTGAACTGACATCCCAACTCCCAAAATTTCTTATGGAAGAAGATTCCCCCCACACCAAAGGTGGCAGCACAGAAAGCTCTTGCTGCCCATAGAGTGCCCAGGTTGATCCACCAAGTACACCAGAAAGCCAAAGCTTCCAGGTTTTCTTTCCCGGGGATATTGGCTGTTGTTTCCTGTTTTCAGCCCTGCCTCCCAACTGCCAGCCCGACTCCCAAAATTGCCTATGGACGAAGATTCCTCCCACACCAAAGGGGCCAGCACAGAAAGCTCTTGCTGCTAATACAGTCTCCAGGTTAAAAAACCAACTGCACCACAAAGCAAAAACTTTCTGGCTTTCTTTCTTGGGGATAAGGGCTTTTGTTTCTCTTTTCAGCCCTGCCTCCCAACTGCCAGCCTGACTCCCAAAATTGCTTATGAACAAGATTCCTCCCGGGGAAAAGGTGCCAGCAGAGCAAGGTCTTGCTACTAATGGAGTCTTCAGGCAGACAAACCAACTGCACCACAAAGCCAAAGCTTCCAGGCTTTCTTTCCTGGCAATAAGGGCTGTTGTTTCCTGTTTTCAGCCCTGCCTCCCAACTGCCAGCCCAACTCCCAAAATTGCATACGGATGAAGATTCCTCCCGGGGAAAAGGTGCCAGCACAGAAAACTCTTGCTGCCAATGGATTGCCCAGGCTGGCCCACCAACTGCATGACAAAGCGAAAGCTTCCAGGCTTTCTTTCCTTGGGATAAGTCTGTTGTTTGCTTTTTTCAGACCTGCCTCACATCTGCCAGCCCGACACCCAAAATTGCATACAGATGAAGATTCCTCCCACACCAAAGGTGCCAGCACAGAAAGCTCTTGTGGCTCATTAAGTGCCCAGGCTTCTCCATGAACTGCACCGCAAAGCCAAAACTTCCAGGCTTTCTTTGCTGGGGATAATGGCTGTTTTTTGCTTTTTTTAGCCTTGCGCTAAATCTGCCAGCCCAATTCCAAAAATTGCATACAGAAGAAGATTCCTTCCAGACCAAAGGTGCCAGCACAGAAAGCTCTTGCTACCCATGTAGTAACCAGACTGGCCCACCTACTGCACCACAAAGACAAAGCTCCCAGCCTTTGTTTGTGGGGAGAAATGCTGTTTTTTGCTTTTTTCAACCCTGCACTGAGCCTGCCTGCCCAGGTCCTAAAATTCCATACAGAGAAAGATTCCTCCCAGACCAAAGGTGCCAGAACAGACAGCCCTTGTTGTACATGGAGTACCCAGGCTGGCCCACCTACTTCACCACAAAGCCGAAGCTTCCAGGCTTTCTTTGCTGGGGAGAAGGGCTGTTGTTTGCTTTTTTCAACCCTGCACTTATTCTGCCTGCCTGAGTCCCAAAATTCCATATGGAGGAAGATTCCTCCCAGGCCAAAGATGCCAGCTAAGACACAGGGACATTGGTGACATCATTGAGGACAAGGGTGCCACCCCTGGGGACAAAAGTGACATCACAGGGACATTGTTGACATCTTTTGGGACACCGGTCGAGACAGAGTCATGCTGGAGTAAAAGAGGTGGAATTTTATTTTGAGAGAGAAGGAGGGAAAGAGAGGACTGTTGGGTGCTGGAAGAGCATTAGGAGACTATTGGGAAAGTCTAAGGGCTGTAGTGTGGCAGCCCTCTGGCCTGCAGGCAGGGACAGGCAATTAGCACTTCTGTGGCACAGCTGCCCTCCGCAACAGTAGTTCCATCCTACCAAGGGATCTCCTCGGGATAGTGCCTGAAGGTTTAGGTCTTCTTTTAAGTCCTCTCTCAAGAATATATTGAGGAGAAAAAACACCAGTGAACCTCTCAAGAATGGCACTGTGTTAGGTGAAAGAACTCAGCAGTGTCTGTGCATTTCCAGGCTCCTGGGAGAGACATGAAGGACCACCAGGGAATGATGTGATCTATTGCCATGTGCACTGGAAAACCCAGGCCAGCTCCCCAGGGCATTCATCACAGACCTGCCAACCACTCTTGCTTGGCACTCACAATAGAACCACTACTTCCAGCACTGGCTTCTCACCCAGCCCACAGAGGTTCTTTAGCCTTCCCTGGAGAGACACGGAAGGACTAGACAGGGTGTCTCTGTTTGCATTGAACAGACAAGTCTTGAGCACACCCCTGGTGTTGGTGTGGGGAGATGACCCTGAGCAAGTACAATTGCCATCAGCCTCCTGGGGTGGCCTTGAAGGACTGTGGGACAAAGAGCGTCTCAGTTTCACATTGCATTTACAGTACTAAACCCTGGCAAAGCGCCTGGATGCAGCTCTGGGATGTGCTTCTGTGGACAGAGCTCCCCGTGTCCATCTCTCAGGCCGTGGGCATCTCAGATAGTGGCAGAGCAGGTGGCACCCCACAGGGTTGAGGTGCATCCAGGCTCCGGGTGTGGCAGCAGAAGCCCCAGGAGAT
>NW_020917751.1:0-734 GCF_003984885.1 Neopelma chrysocephalum | reverse complement strand
GGGGGGCATAAATGGGGACAACAGGGGGACACCAGGCGGGCATAAACGGAGACAACAGGGGGGTCAGAGGTGGGACACCAGTGGGGTCATAAATGGGGACAACAGGGGGACACCAGGGGGGCATAAATGGGGACACTGGGGGGTCAAAGGTGGGGACACCAGGGGATTGTCAATGGGAACACCAGGGGGTCATAAATGGGGACACCAGGGGGGCATAAAGGGACATCAGGGGGTCATAAATGGGGACACAAGGGGGGTGTAAATGGGGACACCAGTGGGGTCATAAATGGGGACAAAAGGGGACACCAGGGGGGTGTAAATGGGGACACCATGGGGTCACCAGGGGAGCATGAATGGGAACATTGGGGGGCATAAATGGGGACAACAGGGGGACACCAGGCGGGCATAAACGGAGACAACAGGGGGGTCAGAGGTGGGACACCAGTGGGGTCATAAATGGGGACAACAGGGGGACACCAGGGGGGCATAAATGGGGACACTGGGGGGTCAAAGGTGGGGACACCAGGGGATTGTCAATGGGAACACCAGGGGGTCATAAATGGGGACACCAGGGGGGCATAAAGGGACATCAGGGGGTCATAAATGGGGACACAAGGGGGGTGTAAATGGGGACACCAGTGGGGTCATAAATGGGGACAAAAGGGGACACCAGGGGGGTGTAAATGGGGACACCATGGGGTCACCAGGGGAGCATGAATGGGAACATTGGGGGG
>NW_020917750.1:0-600 GCF_003984885.1 Neopelma chrysocephalum | reverse complement strand
GGTTCTTTCTTCCCTCTCTGAACCCTTTCCTCTCCCTCTCCCTCCCTTGGCCCCTTCCCTGCTGTCATTCCCTGAATCCCATGGGAATTCCCACCCTCCTGGGGCTTCCCAAAATCCTGGGATTCCTCGGGGGGAGGCCCCAAATCCGCCGTGTTTCCCCCCAAACCCGTCCGGGCGGAATCCGGGTTCTTTCTTCCCTCTCTGAACCCTTTCCTCACCCTCTCCCTCCCTTGGCCCCTTCCCTGCTGTCATTCCCTGAATCCCGTGGGAATTCCAGCCCTCCTGGGGTTTCCTGGGCTGCACAGCCCCAAAATCCCGGGATTCTGCAAGGGGAGGCCCCAAATCCGCCATGGTTCCCCCCAAACCCGTCTGGGCAGAATCCCAGGTTCTTTCTTCCCTCTCTGAACCCTTTCCTCTCCCTCTCCCTCCCTTGGCCCCTTCCCTGCTGTCATTCCCTGAATCCCATGGGAATTCCCACCCTCCTGGGGCTTCCCAAAATCCTGGGATTCCTCGGGGGGAGGCCCCAAATCCGCCGTGTTTCCCCCCAAACCCGTCCGGGCGGAATCCGGGTTCTTTCTTCCCTCTCTGAACCCTTTCCTC
>NW_020917749.1:0-545 GCF_003984885.1 Neopelma chrysocephalum | reverse complement strand
ATTCCCTTCCCTTTTTTAGGTTAGGGAATTCCTTGCCTTTTTCTGGATTTAAGGGATTCCCTGCCCTTCTCTAGGTTATGGAATTCCCTGCCTTTTTGTGGATTTAAGGAATTCCCTGCCCTTTTCTAAGTTAGGGAATTCCTTGCCTTTTTCTGGGTTTAAAGGATTCCCTGCCCTTTTCTGGGTTTAAGGGAATTCCCTGCCTTTTTCTGGATTTAAGGAATTCCCTACCCTTTTCTAGCTCAGGGAATTCCTTGCCTTTTTCTGGATTTAAGGGATTCCCTTCCCTTTTTTAGGTTAGGGAATTCCTTGCCTTTTTCTGGATTTAAGGGATTCCCTGCCCTTCTCTAGGTTATGGAATTCCCTGCCTTTTTGTGGATTTAAGGAATTCCCTGCCCTTTTCTAAGTTAGGGAATTCCTTGCCTTTTTCTGGGTTTAAAGGATTCCCTGCCCTTTTCTGGGTTTAAGGGAATTCCCTGCCTTTTTCTGGATTTAAGGAATTCCCTACCCTTTTCTAGCTCAGGGAATTCCTTGCCTTTTTCTGG
>NW_020917748.1:0-305 GCF_003984885.1 Neopelma chrysocephalum | reverse complement strand
AACCAGGTGGTAGCGTGTGCACAGGTGTGTAACGGGGTGTTACAGGGTGTGAACATGTGTGTGACGTGTGTTAGTCTGTGCACACATGTGTAACCAGGTGTTACAGGGTGTGAACCATGTGTGTGACACGCGTTAGTATGTGCACACGCGTGGAACCAGGTGGTAGCGTGTGCACAGGTGTGTAACGGGGTGTTACAGGGTGTGAACATGTGTGTGACGTGTGTTAGTCTGTGCACACATGTGTAACCAGGTGTTACAGGGTGTGAACCATGTGTGTGACACGCGTTAGTATGTGCACACGCGTG
>NW_020917747.1:0-9004 GCF_003984885.1 Neopelma chrysocephalum | reverse complement strand
GACCAGCATGGCCAGTGCAGGGTCAGCCCAGGGTGCCACAGCCCCTCCCTCTGCAGAGCAGCACCTCCAGCTCAGGGCCCTGCAGGGATCCCAGGCTGGGATCTGCAACTGGCCAAGGCAGCCTGGACACACTGACCTGGGCAGAGGGATGTCCCTGGAGAAGAGCAAGGGAGCATTTCTGGGCCTGCAGAGAGGAATCCATGACACAGAGAAACCTCTTTCTGCAGCCCCCCCTGGGGACAGGCTGCTCTGTCCCTGGGCCAGGACTCTGTGCTGGGCTGGGCAGAGGGGCTGGCACTGAGGGGCACAGTCAGGCTGTGCTGGGCATCTCCTGCAGGTGACACCAGGGCTCCTACAGTTTCCCTGACCTCCATTTCCTCCTGCCATGCTGAGTGTCTAGCCCCTGAGCTGATGGGGATGCTGAGACTCCTCTCTGTGCCCCAGGAACTGCTGTGCCCTTCAGAGGGACTGGGGCTGTGGGGGGAGTGCCCAGAGCTCTGCAGCCCCCTGGGCTGGGCACTGCTGTGGGGCCAGACCAGACTGGACTGCTCCACCAGTTGATCTCTATAATGAAATCACTTCTGATTTTCTCCTGAAGAACCATGAGAATATGTGCTATGTCCTGAGCACTAAACTGGAACTGTGGGATAATAGAAAAGATTTTGGTGTCAGGGATATTGAGGAGGCTGGACAGTGTCACTGGGACCCCTCTCCCAAACACTTGGAAAGGCCAGAGCCATCCCAGAGCTTCCTGGGGCCTTGGCAAAGGCAGACATGGAAGCAGTCTGCAAACAGGACAGCAAGGAGGGTTGGCAGAGTTCCAGACTGCTCAGGCTGGGAAGGGGATCTGGCAAGTCCTCCTGCAGCCATTCCCAGGCATGGGAAGGACAAGGCAGGGATTGCAGAACCCCTGTAGGAGGGAAAAGAAAGGGATGTTGTGTGCCCAGACTTCAGCAGGGCCTTTGACATAGTCTCCTGTGTGTCCTTAGAGCCAGACTGGTGACAGCTGGACTGGACAAGTGAAACATGGTGGGTGGGAAGTTGAATGACTGATGAGGGTCAAAAATCATGGCACAAATTCCTCTTGGCAGCAACTCCCAGGTGACATCCATCAGGGACCAGCCCTTGACCATTCCTATGGAACATCTTTATTATGTTTCTGGATGATGGGATGAAATGCACTTTCCACTCCTTTGTGGATGATGCCAAATTGCAGCGAGTCTGTGAGAAACCTCGTCTAGTTAATGGTGACTTGTACGAAAAATGTGGTCAAGATGAGTGAATTGGAGTGTGTTTTGCCATCAGGTACCAGCAAGGCCCAAGACAATGAAGAAAAAACTCATGAGTCAGAGGAAAGGCAATTCAAAAGGGGGGCAAAAAGACCAAACACAACCAAACCAAACACAAACAAACACAGAATGACAGAATAGGATGAGTTGGAAGGGACCCACAAGGATCATCCAGTCCGACCCAACTCTTCCACTGACATCTGCCCCCACCCCAGCAGGCTCTGGAGCAAAGCACGGCTGAGGTCCAGCACAGCTCTGCTCTGACAGAAAGAACCTGCAGTCAGGGACAAGAAGAGGACAAAGTCTTGTTTAACCAGCCCGAGGAATAATGGGCTCAATGACCTCCTGTATTCCTGGGCACTTTAATGACTCTGTGGATCAGGCTTGGTAGCAGTGAGGGGGCTGCCGGTTTCTCTTAGGGAAGAGGAGATCAAGAGTTGACTCTGTGTCAGAGAGAGCCAGTTTCAGGTGGCTCCAAAATGGACCAGCCAATGCCCAAAGCTGAGCCAAAAAGCAATTCCAGAGACACCTGTGTGATAACCCTTTGGAGAAAGGATAAAATCCAGGGTGCTGGAACTGAGAGAGGAGTGAGAGAAATGGGGGAGAAACAACCCTGCAGGCACCAAGGGGAGTGGAGAAGGTGGAGGAGTGAGAGAGAGCCTGGGTGGGCACCTGGCAGCCAAAGCCAACCCCCCAACACCTGAGAGCCACAGCTCAGCCCAGCACAAAAGCCTCTTTAGGTCTGGAGGTTCTTTGCAGCAACTTTTTAGCAGAGCTGCCAGATGGGCCATCAAAGGGGATGCTCAGCTGGGTCTGAAACCTGTGTGATCCTTGTCAGCCTTGGCTCCAGTAGAATGATGGGAGAGTTTTGGTAGGAAGGACCCTTTGAAGTTCTTCTATTCCAACTCCCCTGTAATGAGCAAGGCCATGTTCATTTACATCAGGTTGTTCAGAACCCCATCCAACCTGACCTTGAATGTTTCCAGGGATGAGGCATCACGTCTCTGGGCAACTTATGCCGGTGTTTCACCACCCTCAGTGTAAAAACTTCTTGGTTATATCTACTTCAAAACTGCCTTGTTTTAGTTTAAAATCATTTGTCCTATCACACCATATCTAGACCCTACAAAATGTTTTTCCCCATTTTTCTTAGAAGCCTCTGGGGTGGTGCATCCTCTCCCCATTGTCCTCAGGCCTGGTCGATGATCTCAGGAGCTCCTGACAAGCCTTAACCAAACCAGCTGAGCAATGAAGAGCCCCTGGACTGTACCAGGAGTGTGGGGAAGTGTCCCTGGACTGGACCAGGTGCTCCTGGATGATAAAGGTGGGAACAACCCAGAGTGGAACAGTTGAGTATCTCAGGATAATGAGTGATCCCATGAAAGCCCTGGAACATTCCCTACCTGAGTTGTGGCCGAAATTGAACTGTTTGGATACAATTCCCAAATATTTTGGAAACTCCAAAATTACTGACACGAGGATGGACATTCAGCAGATAACTAAAGCCAGTCACCTTGGGAGCCCACAACCAGCAGTGCTGAGGGAGGCCCTGGCAGCTCCCCAGCACCTCCCTCTCAGTGGGACACCTCTGGCAGCCTCTCCCAGCTCGGGAACCCTCCAGTTTGCAACACTCCAAAGACCGGCGATGATGCCCAGCACAATTCTGATCCCCCTCAACAAACACTCCTCCAGCTGTGACCCTTGTCTGTTGGCAAACACAAAGGGATTTGGGGCAGTGTTTCCCTGACAACAAGGAGAATTTGGGAGAGGGACCTTTACACACCCAGCTCTTGATGTGTCCACACATCTCTGCCTGGGTGTGGGTGTGAATTGACTGTGGGGTGAATGTTGTTATTGTGAATCTCTAATTCAGTCACTGTTAAAATTGTAGCAAATGCTATTGAATCACTTGATAACTGTTCAATTGGTCATTGATTAAGTGCTACTAATGTCTTTTGCCCCCTTGTCTTTGGATCCAAATCCTTTGTGCCCTGACCCTCTTGCATCCCAAGGCTCTGTGTAAATCATTCGCTTTTATCAAAAAATATATATTTTTCATGATGACCACTTTAAAATCTTCCTCCTTATCTAACATACAAAACAACTCCAATTAGTTGTTGATGTCTTGAAGACTTGAAAAAAAATAAAAGGAAGGGAAATAATTTGTTTTTCAGTGTTTTAATGGGTCCCACGGTGTGTTTGGAGATGCATCAGCTGTCAGTCCAAGATGGGCCATGTCAGAACTGGTGAGGTGGGGGGGTGAGGAGCAAGGTTGATCATACAGGGTCAGTGTGGATCTCCTGAGGAGACACTCAGCATCAAGATCACTTGGAGAACACCTCTATCACCTCTTCTCTGAACTAAAAAATAGCCATCATTGAATTAAAAAAAAAAAAAGTACAAATTTTGAAGACTTGTTTTGAAATTGCCTTGAAGACAATTAAAGGAAGACAAAGAGATCATGAGGGATTTCTGGAATTTAATGAGCCCCACGGTGTGTTTGCAACCCAGCCCATGATCCTGAGGTACTGAGAGAAGATTGAAGCAGCTGCTGAAGAAGTCAGAAGCCAAACTGCAAGTCCCTTGAAGCATTGCTGGGCCCCACTGAGGGCAGGCACTGACAAAGCCTCCCCAGGGACTCCTTGGAGCAGATCCTTGGAGGCCAGGAGTGCAGGCAGACAAAGGCTCTGGGCAGGCCCCTGCAATGCTGAGCAAAGCCTGCCTTGGTTTTGTGGAGCACAAAGGCCAAGGCCTGAGCCCCAGGCCCTGGCACAGCAGATCCTGTCCCTCCCAGCTGGCTCAGGGCTGTTTGGGGGGCAGTGGGATGGGAGGGGGAGGAACAACAAAGGCCCAAAACTGGGCAACCCCTGCCAGGCTCCTGAGGGAGGGGCGAGGCAGAAACCAAGTGCAGAACCTGCAAGGCAAGTTGCTTGTGGTGGCCTGAGTGGCAGAGGCATCTGCCAGAGCCAAGGGGACAAAGCCCTGGGTACCTTTGGGCCTTGCAGCCCTGCCAGAGCCCTTGGCCATCTCTCCTGCAGGATGTCCTGCCCTGGCCCTGCTGCTGCTCTGGCCTTGCAGGCTGCACACACCCCTCCTGCTTTCCCACCCCCCTCCCAGCAGCATTTCTAGACCCTCCCTGATGTCTCTGCACCAGCTCTGGCTGTTCCCTGAAACACAAAGCCAGGTCATCACCCTCTTAGTGACCTCTTGCACCATAAGATTCCCCTTTGAGCAACATTCCTTTTTCCCCACCTTGTCTGAACTTTCAGTGCTACTGTTTGTGGAGATTTCGTTCTTTTTCCAATACGGAGAAAAGCTCCATCCTGTCAGATCTCCTCTAGACCCTCTCCAGTTCTTCCTCGTTCCTCCAGAATGGGGAACCTCACAGACAGACAGACCAGTCCAGATGTGGTGACCCCAGGGCTGAGTTCAAGGGGGTGACAACTCCATTATCTGCGTGGCCACACTTCCCCAAAGGCAGCCCCATGTTCAGTTGGCCTTGTTAACTTTGATTCTGAGCCCCTGTGCCACAGGACATCCCTCCCAGAGCCCAGGCCCTTCTCCTGGGGGTCACTGCAGAGCTGAGCAGATCCAGGTCACCTCCCATTCCTCTGCCAACCCCCTGGGCCTGCTCTGGGCCCTCCAGGTCCTTGCCCTGCTCCCAAGGCCTGTGGGGGTGCTTAATGGTCAGGGCTTGGGGTTTAGAGCTCAGGGTGGGGATTAGGCAGAACTTTGGAAGGTTTGTTGTTCTGCTGGCAGTATCTGGTTCATGGTTAGGGGAAGAGCTTTTTGGACTCGGTTAGGATTAAAGCTTGGCTTTTCATACTAAAAATGCAGATTTGGGACTGGGGTGGGCACTGGAGGACAAATGAGAGTCTGGAGTTCTGGGTTTGGGCTTTTTCTGGCTTGGAATTAGAGCAGTGGATTCCTTTCATTGGGAGGGGTAGCACTTTTGGGTACTGTTGGGGCTTGAGGTTACAAAGTGCATAAAGGTCCATCAGGAGTGTTTGCACAGTCAGTGTTTCAGCACCCTCAGCATTACCTGAACCTGGTTTTACCTCATCAAAATCTTTCCTCTCTGTTGGTCAAGCCCCTCTTTCCTTCCCCAAATATTCAATCCTTTTTGTCCCAGTTCCTCCTAATCTCCCCCAAACTTTCATCTGGGTGGGCTCAGCTCTGTGATGACACTGCGCAACCTCATGGAATCAAGGGGCCATTGTGGCACTGCAGGGCCTCATGGAAAGAAAGGAACACAGGGACACTGTGAAATCTTGTAGAACCAGGGAACCATTTAATATTTGCAGCCTCATGGAACAAAAGGAACCCTGAAACCTTTTGGAACCTCATGGAACCAGGGAGCCATTGTGTCACATTGGTGCCTCATGGAGACAAGGAAACCCTGGAACACAGTGGAACCTCATAAAATCAGGGGGCCACTGCGACACTACAGGGCCTTTTTGGAGCCAAATGGACCTTGGGACACTGGGGAACCCTACGGAATCAAGGGACCATTGTGACACTGGGGAAACTCGTGGAAAATGGAACCTATGGACACTGTGCAACTTCATGGAATCAAGGGGTCATTGTGACACTGAGGGCACCTCATGGACTGAAGGGACCACCATGACACTACAGGGCATTCTGGGGCCAAAGGAACCTGGGAACACTGTGCAGCCTCATGGAATCAAGGGGTCATTTTGATACTTCAGAGCCTCATGGAAACAAAACAAAATCCAGGCTTGTCCAGGTCCTGAGGGTGATTCAAAAGGGAGGCAACAGTGATTTCTCCCTACAGACCCACCACTCCAGTGGTCTCTTTCTGCAGTTCACGGGTGTCCTGAGCATTTTGCCCGGTGCCTCCCTGCCCTGAAGGTTTCTGACCATCAGGCTGGAGCTGAGGCAGGTGACTGAGGAGGGTGTAGAACAAGGGCTGTGTCCAACTCTGCCAGGAGGGCTGTGCTGGGCAAGGATGAGGAGGCTGCAGAAAACAGTGGCACTGGGGAGGTGAGAGGAGCAGGTGGAGAGACCTTGTGCCTGCCCACACTGGGCAGGAGCTGCCCCAGGATGGCAGCTCTGAAGCACTCACAGGATGTCCCTGTGAACAGGAGGGAAACACTGGATCTAGAAGTGAAACCTGGAAAGCAGAGAGCAGGAGTGACATGGTGTCACTGCAGGAGAGTTCCAGCCCTGGAGCAAGGTCACAGAAGAAGCGACCCAGTACATGAGGGTCACAAAAACTGTCTGGGAGAGGAAGGAAATGGTGACTGTTGATGACAGAAAGGCCCCGAGCCAGGGTGCAGCTTTGCTGGAGACAACCCTTCCAGTGCATGGGTCTTGCAGAGTGCAGGGCTGGCAAAAGAGCCCAGTGCTGGTCATGGGATGGGGCCACAGCAGGAAACACTCTGCATGTGCCAAAGGTGCAGGAAATGGCACTGATAGTGCTGGAAGCAGAGACTGTGCTGTCCCCAGTCAGGGGATACTCAGGGTGGTGGAGCTGTAGCAGCCTCATTTACCTTTTAGGGGAAACTCCATTGATGATATCTTACTGTCCTAGTCCCTTCTATCAATGGATATATTTGGCACTTAACTTCAAATTCTTTCTCCTTTGGCTTCTTTATGTTCCCTCTCCCCTACTTGGATTCCTGTGAGTGAGAGCATTTCTTTCTGTGTTTGGTGCTCACTGAAGCTGTGCAGGCAGCTCAGAGGGTGACCCATGGAGCTGTGGGTGCCTCTGGCTACATCCCAGTGCCCAGCTGTGCTCTGTGCTTTGGGAAAGGGCAGAAGTGCCTCTGCTGGAGGGCAATGCCGCTCCTGCCTGCAGAGCCCTTCCTGCCTGCACAGGAGCAATGCTGCCCAGCCGGGCTGCTTTCCTGCTGGGCAGGGAAAGGGATGGGCCAGAGGGCAGGGCAGGGACGGAGCAGACATGCTAAAGTGTCCTCAGTGCAAAGCAAATGTGGACTTCTGAGTTGGTCCCTTGATGTCCCTCCATGGAGGGACAACCAACCTCTTGCAGGTGGGGTGAGAGGCCAGGGCTGGGAATGGGGGTTGCAGGGGCTGCTCTGTGACAGTGGCCCTGGGGCACCTTCCCAGGCTGTCCCTGGAACAAAGACACAGCCCAGCCCCTGCTCTGCTGGTCCCTCAGGGCTGTGCCAGGAGCTCTGGCTGTGCAAGGACACTGCTGCGGGCCCCCACCCTGCACACTCCCACTCTCAACTGGGCACTGGCATTTGCTTTGCCAGGGCATTCCTGGAGCACATTGCTGACAGGGACTGTGGAAGAAGAGCCTGAAGCCTTCGTGCCCTGCCCTCAGGAGATGCCCTTTGCTGATGGAGCTGCTGGTGTGGAGCCCAGCTCTGTGCCAGCAGTGCCCAGGGCCTGTCCCTGCCTGTGATCCCAGCACAGACATGCAGCAGGACTGTGCCCAAGCTGCCAGAGCACTCAGGCCTTGCACCCACAGCAGGGCTGGGAAGGACAGTGTGGAGTTGGAAAGAGCAGATGTGGAAAGAGCAAGTGCCCTTGTCCCTGGCTGTGCTGCTGTGCTGGGAGTCTCTTCCCTGCAGCTCTGCACACAGGCACTGCCCCTGCAGCTCCAGAGAAGGGCTGAGGAAGCATCTTGGACACACGAATCAAGGCAGGGTACTTTATTCTACTCAAATGTACAGAGAACAAGCCTTTTAAAAGCCTTTGGATTAGAGAAGGATGGTAGATATTAATGTAGAAATTTATGAGCAATGCCACTGATTTTTTGATAACATTTATAAATGTAGAAAAAGAATAAGAAAATGCATCAACAAAAAAAAGATAAATAGGAGAAAAAAAGCTCAGACTCTAGTTACCTTCTACATACTCTGCAGAAGAAAAGACATACTTTATTATTGCCTCTAAAGCCAGCCATCATTTTCCTCAAAGAGTCCTTGAGCTCCTGGTTCCTCAGGCTGTAGATGAGGGGGTTCAGTGCTGGAGGCACCACTGAGTACAGAACTGACAGGGCCAGGTCCAGGGATGGGGAGGAGATGGAGGGGGGCTTCAGGTAGAAAAACATGCCAGTGCTGAGGAACAGGGAGACCACGGTCAGGTGAGGGAGGCACGTGGAAAAGGCTTTGTGCCGTCCCTGCTCAGAGGGGATCCTCAGCACAGCCCTGAAGATCTGCACATAGGAGAACACAATGAAAACAAAACAACCAAACCCTAAACAGCAACTAACCACAAGAAGCCAAACTTCCCTGAGGTTGGAGAGTGAGCAGGAGAGCTTGAGGATGTGTGGGATTTCACAGAAGAACTGGCCCAGGGCATTGCCCTGGCACAGGGGCAGGGAAAATGTATTGGCTGTGTGCAGCAGAGAATAGAGAAACCCAGTGGCCCAGGCAGCTGCTGCCATGTGGGCACAAGCTCTGCTGCCCAGGAGGGTCCCATAGTGCAGGGGTTTGCAGATGGCAACGTAGCGGTCGTAGCACATGATGGTGAGGTGGGAAACCTCTGCTGACATAAAAAAGGTAAAGAAAAAGAGCTGTGCGGCACATCCCGTGTAGGAGATGGTTGTGGTGTTATGGAGGGAATTGTGCATGGCTTTGGGGACAGTGGTGCAGATGCAGCCCAGGTCTGTGAGGGAGAGTGTGGGGTGAAGTTGTAGCCCCACAATTAAAGTTTGAGGTAGTGCAAAAGTTAGGTCGTGTTCCATGGGAGCAGTGGAGCTGGTTAGATGGTTTCCATGGACA
>NW_020917746.1:0-555 GCF_003984885.1 Neopelma chrysocephalum | reverse complement strand
GGTCATTGGAGTGGTTTCGAGCTGCCAGGACCTGGCTGGGAGCAGTTGGGGTGGGTTTGAGCTGCCAGGACCTGACTGGGAGCAGTTGGGGTGGTTTCAAGCTGCCAGGACCCAACAAGAGTCATGAAGGGGATCTTTAATCTTCCAGGACACATCTGTGGTCATGGGGGAGCTCTTTAATCTTCCAGGACCTGATTGGGGTCATTGGGGTGGTTTTGAGCTGCCAGGACCTGGCTGGAAGCAGTTGGGGTGGGTTTGAGCTGCCAGGACCTGATTGTGGTCATTGGAGTGGTTTCGAGCTGCCAGGACCTGGCTGGGAGCAGTTGGGGTGGGTTTGAGCTGCCAGGACCTGACTGGGAGCAGTTGGGGTGGTTTCAAGCTGCCAGGACCCAACAAGAGTCATGAAGGGGATCTTTAATCTTCCAGGACACATCTGTGGTCATGGGGGAGCTCTTTAATCTTCCAGGACCTGATTGGGGTCATTGGGGTGGTTTTGAGCTGCCAGGACCTGGCTGGAAGCAGTTGGGGTGGGTTTGAGCTGCCAGGACCTGATTG
>NW_020917745.1:0-748 GCF_003984885.1 Neopelma chrysocephalum | reverse complement strand
AGGGGCTGGGATGGAATTCCCAGAGGATGCTGCTCCATCCCTGGAAGTGTCCCAGGCCATCCACAGGGATCCCCCCAGGGATGGGGATTCCCCACTGGGCAGCCCCATCCAGGAGGGATTTTCCCCAGTATTCCCAAATAAACCTCCCCAGGGATGCTCAATCCCCCCCAGGGATGGGGATCCAGGGCTGGGCAGCCCCTTCCAGGAGGGATTTTCCCCAATATTCCCAAATAAACCTCCCCTGAGACCGTTTCCCCTCGTCCTGTCCCAGAGGATGCTCGGGAATATCGCCTCTGGATCCCCGGAAAAGGTGGGGGTGACACCCCTGCTCTGAGTTTTGGGGGAAGACTGGGAAGACAGGACAAGGGGGGATGACTTCCCACTGCCTGATGGGATTTTGGGAAGGATTCTTCCCCGGGAGAGGGTGGTGAAGGGGCTGGGATGGAATTCCCAGAGGATGCTGCTCCATCCCTGGAAGTGTCCCAGGCCATCCACAGGGATCCCCCCAGGGATGGGGATTCCCCACTGGGCAGCCCCATCCAGGAGGGATTTTCCCCAGTATTCCCAAATAAACCTCCCCAGGGATGCTCAATCCCCCCCAGGGATGGGGATCCAGGGCTGGGCAGCCCCTTCCAGGAGGGATTTTCCCCAATATTCCCAAATAAACCTCCCCTGAGACCGTTTCCCCTCGTCCTGTCCCAGAGGATGCTCGGGAATATCGCCTCTGGATCCCCGGAAAAGGTGGGGG
>NW_020917744.1:0-5316 GCF_003984885.1 Neopelma chrysocephalum | reverse complement strand
TAGTGAGAGCTCAGTCACCTCCCAGCCCAGGCTGCCTCTCATCTCTCTGCCTTCTCTCCTGTGCCCTGGGTGCTGCAGGCAGTGCCCTCAGCCCTGCTGGGCTGTGCAGAGGAGCTGCTCACCAGCAGAGCTGTCTCTTTGAAGCTCTTCTTGCTTGCCAGGAGCTCCCTGTGTGCCAGGAGCCCAGCCCAGCTCAGCAGCACAGCAACAGCCCCAGGCATTTCATGATCCTCGGGGGAGTTTTGCATTGTTTACATGAGATTCAGTCCCTGACAGTAAGTTCGAACAACTTCTCAAGAACTGAAAATGAGTTTGAAAGACTGAAGTTTCTTGTACTGTTAATGGGTCCCACTGAGGGACAGGAGTGAGAACGTGTCCCCAGATTCCAGATGGAACAGAAAACTGCAGACAGTGATGACAAGGATGGACAAGCAAGGGAAAGGTGGCTCTAATGCTGAATAAACATTGTTTCCTTAATCCAACAGGCCAAGCCCTGAGCCCCAGCCCCTGGGAAAGGACATCCTGTCCCTGCCTCATTCCTCAGGGCTCTTGCTGGGGCACTGGGATGTGGGATGTGCAGTCCCAAGGGCAGGACCATGGGGTGGCACCTGCCAGGCTGCTGAGCAGGGACAAGGAGGCCATGAGGCCCCAGGGCTGCAAGGGCCACTTGTCTCCTCCTGGCATCAGGGCCACAGACAGCAGCCATGGCCAAAGGCCTGCAGAAGGTGGCTCTGTCAGGGCCTTTCAGCTTCTCCCCATCCCTGTCTCCTCTCCAGCCCAGGCTGTCCTACGGTGTCCATGCCCTGCCCCTTTCCCTGCAGGCTGTCGTCATCCCCCCGGCTGCCTCACCTGGCTGGCACCTTCCTGCACTGACATCTCTGCGTCCTCCCTGGCTCTTCCTGCACACACAAAGCCTTGGGCTCATCCAGACTCCTCCTGGGTGACATGTTGCACCACATCATTGCCCTCAGAGTGAAACTCCTTTCTCCTTGTTTCCAGTCGGCACCTCCCCAGCTGAACTTGGCATTATTTCTTTATTTCTCATGCTGTTTCCTGTTATGACAAAAGGATCTTTCATCTCTGAAACCACCCTTCAACCCTCTCTGGCTACTCCTGTGCTGTCCTCAGTCTCCACATCATGGAGCCCAGAGCTCCTTAGTCCCTCCTGAGTGGTCATGGGCTTGAGGCCTCCAAATCTTTTCTTGGGAGATCCCTGGGTACTCTCCAAGGTATTTGCAGATGAACACAGGGTGCTGGTAGTTTAAGGAAATCCCAGGGATACTTTTTACCAAGGCCTGTAGTGGTAGAACAGGGGGCAATGACTTAGAACTGAAAGACTGGAGTCTTATATTGATAATAGGAAGAAATATTTAACAATAAGGGTGGCAAGAACTCAGACAGGTTCCCAGAAAACTGGATGTCCCATCCCTGGATTTGTCCAAGGTCAAGGACTGTGAGTAACCTGAATTAGTGGAAGATGTCACTGTCCATGTCCAGTGGCTTGGACAAGATGACCTTTTATCTCCTTTCCAACCCAAACCATTCTGTGATTCTTTGAGTCCCAAACTCCTTCTCCAAAGAATTGCCATATCTAGGACATGAATTACCATTCTAAGCCCAAAAGGTAAAAAATAATTGAAAGAGAGTTCCAAAATATTTGTGTGAAGGCTTCACCAAGTGGGTCAATGGCAGAGCCTCTCAGCATGACCTCACAAATGTGGATGGAGTTTTCATGTTCAGGGTCTGAAACTTATGATGGGCAATAAGAAAGCACATTTGGGGACTGAGGAATGCTTGTCATGGGATTTCTAGGAAAGAACCAAAGGAAAGGAAAAGATGGGATCACGGCAGTTTGAGGTGGAACAAGCATGAGAAAACAGAGGGAAAAGGAATGAAAAAGCGGGTCATGGTAAACAGGAGGATGCTCAAGACACTTCCCAGGCCATGCCCTGACACCGATCCCCACAGCCTGACTTTTTTTCTTAATAACTCCATTGCCAAGAAGTTTCTCTGTCCAGGGGTCTCTCTGCTCCTGGCATAGATTGTGGCTGAAGTTCCAGCCCTGCAGTGGGAAGCACTAACAGTAAACTCCTGAGTTCTTTGGGGGGCCAGACTAGTGTGTGTGTGTGGGTTGGAAGCACAAAACAGTGAAGGAAATGCAAAGTTCGACTCGCTACAGGGCCCGTGGGGATCAGAACAGGCACGGAAATCAGATGAAAGTCCTGTGGTGTGTGTTGACATATCACGGATGAGGAAAATGGAGCGAGGTGGAAGCTGCATGGTCTCTTTGTTCTCCTTGATACCCAGAGATGTTTTGTACAAACCAAGTGCACCTCCTACTAAGAAATATTCTGTACAACATGCCCACAAAAGAAATGGAAAGTTGGACCACAGTGCCACCCACAGGACTTTGCACAGTCCTGGTTAATAAGGTATAAAATGTACCCTGAATTTGTCCCTAAGTGGGGGATGAGAATTGGACACAACATGTGCGGGACAGATGGAGGGGTTTGTGCCCCTGGCCCTGCCCACAAGGGACACCTTTCGGGAAGGGTTGTGGCCTTGGCTGTGCTGAGTGTTGACCCGGGCAATGCAGTTTGGGATTGCAGTGGCACTGTCAGGGCTCTGCAGAGCTCCTGGGAGTTCATGCATTTGTGCCCAGCAATGCCAGAGAACTGCAGGGGTTGCAGTCAATCACTTGTGCTCTTTGTGACCCCGACTGGCTCTGCTGAATGGGAGCAGGCCTGTAGTTCCCAGACTGTTCCTGCCTCCAGTGTGGGGCCTGCAGTGACGTTTGTGCAGCATTAAATTGGTGCAGTGGCAAGATGGCCATGGATCCATTCCTGCAGAAACACAATGGTGCTCCATGCCAGGCAGGGATAGAATGGGCCCACAAATGTTGGAAGGATAAGAAGCAGGGAGTTTTGGCACTGTGGAATCCCATGGAACCAAAGGAACCCTGGGACATGGAGGAACCTCATGGAATAAAGGGGACATTGTGACCCTGCAGCACCTCATGGAACCAAAGGGAGTCTGGGACGTGGTAGGGCCTGATGGAAACAAAGGAACCTCCTGGGAACAAAGGGACCCCAGACACTGCCAAAACTCAGGGAGAGAAGGGAACCCCAGGACACTGTGGAATCTCAAGGAATCCAGGGGCCATTGGAATACACTGGGGCCTCCTGGAACCAAAGGGAACATGGGACACTGCGGAACCTCATGGAATCAAAAGGACCATGGGACTTTGTGGAACATGAGGGAATCAAGGGGCCAGTGTGACATCCCAGAATCTTTTGGATCCAAAGGGAACCAACGGGACATTGCAGAATCTCATGGAATCAAGGGTCCATTGTGACCTTGTGGAACCTCCCAGAATCCAGGGACCATTATGATTCTGCAAGGCCTTCTGGAGTCAAAGGGACTGTTGTGACACTGGGGAACCTCATGGAATCAAGGGTCCATAGTGACACTGGGGAAAATGATGGAATCAGTGGGCCATTGTCACACTGCAGGGCCTTCTGGAGCCCAGGAACCCTGGGAAACAGTGCGACCTCATGGAATCAAGGAACCATTGTCTCACTGTGGAGCCTCAAGGAATAAGGGATCCAATCTTTGCCTCAGATTTTGTCAACAAATTAAATTTCAGGAATTACAGAAGTGGGATTGAACCATTTTTGTCCCACTGGTTTTAATGATTAGCAAAATGAGAATATTCATATAAGTTAATAATTTATTCTTACAAATGATCAGGCAAAAGATCTTTATCAGAATTATTTACTAGACAGTATAAAGGCTAAAACTACAAGTAGTACAGTATAAGATAGGATAGTGCACTGTATTGAAGCAATTATTGAAACAATTATATTAAAATTAGCCAAAAGAAATAATTATTACGTAGAGATCTGATGGAACTCACCCAGACCAACGGTTGTGGGGAGATTTCTTTTACTCAACCTTGAGGAGTGTCCTTGGAGGACGTCCCCACCCAAGGCAGGAATCTCCATACATCTACCCCAAGAAGGGCTGTGTTAGAAGAACCTGCCTGGATGAAAGGAGACTGGACTTCTCTAGTAGGAAGTGACTGACTGCTCCTCACAAATGTACAGGCCAGTTAGCAGCTTCTCTGTCCCATCCAACTTCCAAAAGCAGGATGTGTGTTTGGAGTTGGGTGAACCTGGCTGGTTTGAGCATCATTCAACACCAAAACCATTCCCATGGTGCCACCGGTAACTCTCAGATCTCACAGACAGCTTGCATGAGAGCTGGCACTGTTGGCATTCTCTGATGGCATTTTAGGCCTTATCAGGGTAGGCCCTCCTGCCACCCAGGCAGAGAGGTTGGCTGTGAAAGTCCATCCTGGAGATGCACAGGTAGCCAAGAGTTGGGCTCCTGAGTGACATCCAGCAATGGACAGGGGGATGGGACTGACCAGATGAAAGTGTCTCAGGTAGAGTACCTGGCACTTGTTGAACCTCCTCCAAGTGGCCTGGGCCCATGGATCCAGCCTGTCCAGATCCCTCTGCAGAGCCTTCCTGCCCTCCAGCACATCAACACTCCCCCCCAGCTTGGTGTGCCCTGGGAACTGCCTGAGGCTGCACTCCATCCCCTTGTGCAGATCACTGAGAAAGAGATTGAAGTGCCCTGAGCCCAGTGCTGAGCCCTGGGAACACCCCTGGATGGAACTCCATTCTCCACCACTCCTTGGGCCTGGCCATCCACACAGGTGTTTCCCCAGTGAACAGATGCTGCAGAATGTGTTTGATAAAGTCCCTGTAAGCTCAGAATATTGGGATGAGTGCAGATTTAGCTCTGCACAACACAGAAATTCATTCCCTTTCTCTTTTCCTCCCTTTGTGGGTGGAAGGATCTTGTGACTTCAGTGTGTGACTCACTGTGTGCAAAGGGCAAATGTGGACAGAATCTGGGGCAGGGAGTGTTGGGGGGATCTTGGGATCTGTGCTTGACACAGAAGGTGTTTGCCATTGGTCTAAAACTATCTACTGTGCAAAGTGGTCTTCAGTAGAAGCAATGTGGATTTAATGTACAGCAGGGGAAGGACTTCTGGTTTCTACTGAGCTGTGCCTTCCTCTGGTTTTGTTTGCTGGCAATAAATGAACATCCCTCTGTGTCTCGGGCAGCTCTTTCTCCAAGCCAAGCAGGTGGGAGTTGGTGCCAAGGAGCTGAAACCTGCAGGTCCAGCCTTGAGTGGAGGAAGCTCAGATTTGCCCAAGGCTACTTTGAGTCCCAGGGTTTTGTTGAGGGAAATGGCGGGGTAGAGATAGGGATAAAGTCTGATGGATTGTCAGACATAAAAGA
>NW_020917743.1:0-1025 GCF_003984885.1 Neopelma chrysocephalum | reverse complement strand
GGGAGCACTGTGGTGGAGGACTGGGCTGTACTGGGAGTACTGGGTGTACTGGGAGCACTGGGGTGGGGGACTGGGCTGTACTGGGAGCACTGGGGTGTACTGGGAGCACTGGGGTGGGGGACTGGGCTGTACTGGGAGCACTGGGCTGTACTGGAAGCACTGGGATTTGGCACTGGGCTGTACTGGGAACACTGGACTGTACTGGGAGTACTTGGTGTATTGGGAGCAGTGGGCTGTACTGGGAGTGCTGGTGTGTGGGACTGGGCTGTACTGGGAGCTCTGGGCTGTACTGGGAGCACTGGGGTTGGGACTGGGTTGTACTGGGGGCACTGGGCTGTACTGGGAGCTCTGGGGTGTACTGGGAGCACTGGGGGGGGGGACTGGGCTGTACTGGGAGCACTGGGGAGTACTGGTAGCACTGGGGAGTGCTGGGAGCACTGGGATTCGGCACTGGGATGTACTGGGAGCACTGGGATTTGGCACTGGGCTGTACTGGAAACACTGGCCTGTACCGGGAGCACTGTGGTGGAGGACTGGGCTGTACTGGGAGTACTGGGTGTACTGGGAGCACTGGGGTGGGGGACTGGGCTGTACTGGGAGCACTGGGGTGTACTGGGAGCACTGGGGTGGGGGACTGGGCTGTACTGGGAGCACTGGGCTGTACTGGAAGCACTGGGATTTGGCACTGGGCTGTACTGGGAACACTGGACTGTACTGGGAGTACTTGGTGTATTGGGAGCAGTGGGCTGTACTGGGAGTGCTGGTGTGTGGGACTGGGCTGTACTGGGAGCTCTGGGCTGTACTGGGAGCACTGGGGTTGGGACTGGGTTGTACTGGGGGCACTGGGCTGTACTGGGAGCTCTGGGGTGTACTGGGAGCACTGGGGGGGGGGACTGGGCTGTACTGGGAGCACTGGGGAGTACTGGTAGCACTGGGGAGTGCTGGGAGCACTGGGATTCGGCACTGGGATGTACTGGGAGCACTGGGATTTGGCACTGGGCTGTACTGGAAACACTGGCCTGTAC
>NW_020917742.1:0-773 GCF_003984885.1 Neopelma chrysocephalum | reverse complement strand
CCCAGGTAACCCCCAGGTGTGCCCCAGGTGATCCCCAGGTGTGCCCAGGTAATCCACAGGTGTGCCCAGGTAACCCCCAGGTGTGCCCAGGTATCCCCCAGGGTGTGCCCAGGTAATCCCCAGGTGTGCCCAGGTGTGTCCTAGGTAACCCCCAGGTGTGCCCAGGTAACCCCCAGGTGTGTCCCAGGTATCCCCCAGGGTGTGCCCAGGTAATCCCCAGGTGTGCCCAGGTGTGCCCAGGTGTGTCCTAGGTAACCCCCAGGTGTGTCCCAGGTGTGCCCAGGTAACCCCCAGCTGTGCCCAAGTGTGTCCCAGGTGTGCTCAGGTGTGTCCCAGGTGTGCCCATGTGTGTCCCAGGTGCCCCCAGGTGTGTCCCAGGTGCCCCCAGGTAACCCCCAGGTGTGCCCCAGGTGATCCCCAGGTGTGCCCAGGTAATCCACAGGTGTGCCCAGGTAACCCCCAGGTGTGCCCAGGTATCCCCCAGGGTGTGCCCAGGTAATCCCCAGGTGTGCCCAGGTGTGTCCTAGGTAACCCCCAGGTGTGCCCAGGTAACCCCCAGGTGTGTCCCAGGTATCCCCCAGGGTGTGCCCAGGTAATCCCCAGGTGTGCCCAGGTGTGCCCAGGTGTGTCCTAGGTAACCCCCAGGTGTGTCCCAGGTGTGCCCAGGTAACCCCCAGCTGTGCCCAAGTGTGTCCCAGGTGTGCTCAGGTGTGTCCCAGGTGTGCCCATGTGTGTCCCAGGTGCCCCCAGGTGTGTCCCAGGTGCCCCCAGGT
>NW_020917741.1:0-3668 GCF_003984885.1 Neopelma chrysocephalum | reverse complement strand
ACAGACCTGGGCTGCATCTGCACCACTGTCCCCAAAGCCATGCACAACTCCCTCTGGAACACCAGAACCATCTCCTACCATGGATGTGCTGCACAGGTCTTTTTCTTTGCCTTCTTCATCACAGCAGAGTTTTCCCTCCTCACCATCATGTGCTATGACCACTACGTTGCCATCTGCAAACCCCGGCACTACGGGACCCTCCTGGGCAGCAGAGCTTGTGCCCACATGGCAGCAGCTGCCTGGGCCACTGGCTTTCTCAGTGCTCTGCTGCACACAGCCAGTACATTTTCCCTGCCCCTGTGCCAGGGCAATGCCCTGGGCCAGTTCTTCTGTGAAATCCCACACATCCTCAAGCTCTCCTGCTCACACTCCTACATCAGGGAACTCTGGTTTCTCTTGTTTTCCATCTCTTTAACATTTGGTTGTTTTGTTTTCATTGTTTTCTCCTATGTGCAGATCTTCAGGGCTGTGCTGAGGATCCCCTCTGAGCAGGGATGGCACAAAGCCTTTTCCACGTGCCTCCCTCACCTGGCTGTGGTCTCCCTGTTCCTCAGCACCTCATTCTTTGTCTACCTGAAGCCCCCCTCTATTTCCTCCCCATCCCTGGATCTGGCACTATCAGTTCTGTACTCGGTGGTGCCTCCAGCACTGAACCCCCTCATCTATAGCCTGAGGAACCAGGAGCTCAAGGATGCCCTGAGGAAACTGATAACTGGGTGTTTTTCACACGCAAGAAACTCTCCTTCTTCTGCATGTTGTCTATCTCATTAAAGGTCAATCCTGTTATGGACTTCATTAAAGGCCCACCATATCTTCTCTACTTTTTGCTCCTGATAGGAGTGTTAATTTTGTGAGAATTTGTTCACATTAAAAAATCTTTATACATATAAATATATCTATAAGGATATATATATCTCTATAAAGATATATATATATCTTTATTTATATAAGCAACATTTTCAGTTCAGTTTTTGCCTTTCTCACCTGGCCCAGAGACTGTACAAATTGGGAATTGTACTCACTGTGTACTTATACCAAATAAAGAACTCTGCATTGACTTGTTTGCCTGACATCTTTCCTCTCTGACTTCTCTGCAGCTGCAGGGTCGGGGCCTCTGTGCAGAACTGGGCCAGACAAGAGTCCCAGCAGAGCAGCACTGCCAGGGAGCAGCAGCCCTTCTCCTGCGTGGTCTCCTCTTCCTTCCCTTCCACACTGTCCTGCAGAGCCCTGTGCTGTTGGAGGCCTCAGCGCTCTGGCAGTCGGTCCCAGTCCTGCTGCAGGACTGTCCAGGGACTGCAGGCAGGGACAGCCACGGGCACTGCTGGCACAGAGCTGACCTCTGCAGCAGCACTGCCATCCTGCAGGGGCATCTCCTCAGGGCAGGGCCTCAAAGTTTCAATCTGCTTTCCCGTTTGCTCTCCAGGATGTGCCCAACACAACGCCCTGGAGAGGAAAACAGCAGTGACCAGCACAAGGGTGGGAGTGCTCAGGGTGGGGGCACCCAGCAGTGCCCTTGCACAGCCAGCGCCGCTCCCAGCACTGGCCTCTCACCCCAGGCCATTGGGATTGTTCTTCCCTCCAAGGAGGGACATCCAATGACCAGCTCAGGAGTCCATGTTTGCACTGCATGGACAAGACATGCCCATGTGTCACGGCTTGGGGTTGGGTGGGTGGAAGGCTTAGACAAAGTTGATGGCAGAAGCCGTCTCATTGAGCTACGAGGTGCAGAAAGGACACCTTTACTTTCTAAATTCCTTCTCAGAGAGGAGCCTGGCTGTGGCTGGATCCAATCTCAGGCTCAGATTTTAGTTTAGATTGAAGGAAGTATAGAGGTGTGATTCAATCACTTTGTCCTGCAGGTTTTAGTGATGGCAAATTAGAAATATTTCTATAAAATGAACTATTTATTATGTTGAACAGACAATTGATCAGACAAGTGAACAAATGAAAGACCTCAATCAGAATTATTTACTACACAGTATAAAAGTCAAAACCTCCTAGCAGTATAGTGTAAGATAGGACAGTGCAGTCTATCACAGTCATTCTATTAAAGCAATTGGATCAAAGCCAGCAAAAAGAAACAATCCTGAAGCAGAGATTGAGGTAACTCACCCCACAACCACGGGGGGTAGTTCTCTCTCTTTCACTTAACCCCTGGGCAGTGACCATGAAGAGCTGTCCCTGCTTCTTTGGAGAAGCTCTACACACTTCAAGGAAGCCTGAGGAAGACTCTGCCACATGAAAGTTGGATGGGGCTTTTATAGTTATCATGCCAGACATATTTGCAGGCCAGGGAGCAGCTTATCTATCAAATCCTGCTTCAAAAAGCAGGATGTGCCTTTGAAGTTTCAAGAAGCATTTTGGGTTTAGCATAATTCAACATTAAAAACAGCACCTTGACACCAGCAGTAACTCACCACAGAGAGCTTGCATTGTTTGCATTCTCTGACCATTTTTTAGGTATTATCAGAGCAGAGCATCCTGCCAGAAACGGACCCTTGATTCCATGAGGTTGCAAAAACTCTCAGGGTTCCTTTGGTTCCATGAGGCCCTACAGTGTCACAATGGCTCCATGATTTCACGATGTTCCAAAATACCCCAGGGTTCCCTTGGCTCCCAGAGGCTCCCCAGTGTCCCACTGGCCCCTGGATTCCAGGAGGCCCTGCAGTGTCCCAGTGGCCACTTGGTTCCATGAGCTCCTGTTGTGGTTGAGCTCAATTTCCCCATCCCATCCTGTGCTCAGATGCCAGAAGAACTGCAGAGAACCAAGCTGAGAACACGCCGGGCCCTGGTCCTCTTTGGTGCCCGGGGCTGCCCCGAGAGGGAGTCCCCGGCCGCTGCCCCCGGAGCCGCCGCGCCGTCCCCTGAGCGCCGCTGAGGCGGCAGCGCTGGAGCGGGGCCGTGTCTGCCCGGAGCCGCCGCTGCCACGAGGCTGCCGCCGCTGCCGCTTTTGGCCCGCGCTGCCCCGCAGCCGCCCGGCACCGGCTTCCCAACACTGCCGGCGCCTGGAAGCGGAGCCAGCGCTCCTGCAGCGCCTCGGAGTCGCTGCTCCGCCGCCACAGCGACTGCCGCCGGCGTCTGTGCCCGGAGCCGCCGCTGCCACGGGGCTGCCGCACTCACCGCCGGGGTTTCCGCTCGCGCAGCCGCCGCTCTGCCCCGGCTGCACCGGGACCCGGCACTGCCTCGGGCCTGCGCTGCCGCCTCAGCGGCCACAGGGCACAGAGGGATGGGGGGACCTTTGCTCTGCAACTGCTGGGGCCTTGCTTTGTTCTGCTTGGTTCTTTGCTTTAGGAAAATTGCTGTTCATTTTCATGCTCCACTGGAACACCTGAATTCCAAAGGTTTCCTAATCCAGGGGGAGGGGTTTCTATGGCATCAGAGGTCCCGCCCCTCGGGACACATTGTCAATAAACCTTCCAGCTGACTGGGATGGGTGTAAGACCTGGGGAACACAGGATAATCCATCATCCCCTGAAAGCCTTGGAACATTCCCTACCTGAATCATGGAACAGTTTAGATACAATTCCAAAATATTTTGGAAACTCCAGTCATTCCTGACACCAGGATGGAAATTCAGCAGATAACTAAAGCCAGTCACCTTGTGAGCCCACAACCAGCGGGGCTGAGGGAGGCCCTGGCAGCTCCCCAGCACCTCCCTCTCAGTGGGA
>NW_020917740.1:0-559 GCF_003984885.1 Neopelma chrysocephalum | reverse complement strand
GGGGGGGCACAGGGTCAGGGAACCCCCAAAAGGGACCCAGGAACCCCAAAAAGGGACATGGACACCCTAAAAAGGCCCTGGATGGAGCAATCCCGCTCGTGCAGGTGCACCACGTTCCCGTGGGAGTCACCTGGGGACAGGGAACCCCAAAAATGGAGCCAGGAACCCCAAAAATGGAGCCTGGAACCCTGAAAACGGAGCCAGGAACCCCAAAATGGGCCCTGGATGGAGCAATCCCGCTCGTGCAGGTGCACCACGTGCCCGTGGGAGTCACCTGGGGGGGCACAGGGTCAGGGAACCCCCAAAAGGGACCCAGGAACCCCAAAAAGGGACATGGACACCCTAAAAAGGCCCTGGATGGAGCAATCCCGCTCGTGCAGGTGCACCACGTTCCCGTGGGAGTCACCTGGGGACAGGGAACCCCAAAAATGGAGCCAGGAACCCCAAAAATGGAGCCTGGAACCCTGAAAACGGAGCCAGGAACCCCAAAATGGGCCCTGGATGGAGCAATCCCGCTCGTGCAGGTGCACCACGTGCCCGTGGGAGTCACCTGGGGGGG
>NW_020917739.1:0-985 GCF_003984885.1 Neopelma chrysocephalum | reverse complement strand
GGGGGGGGGTCTTTATGGATCCTATAGGGCCTGTGGGGTTCTTGTGGCACCCTGGGAGGGTCCCTATGGATCCTATAGGGCCGGGGGGGTCCCCTATGGATCCTATAGGGCCTGGGGGAGTCCCTATATTGCCCTGGGGGGTTCCTGTGGCACCCTGGGAGGGTCCCTATGGATCCTATAGGGCCTGGAGGGGTTCCCCAATACCCCATGGGGAGGGGTGTGTCCCTATAGTTCCTATATGGCCCTGGGGAGGTCTTTATGGATCCTATAGGGCCTGTGGGGTTCCTGTGGCACCCTGGGAAGGTCCCTATGGATCCTATAGGGCCTGGGGGGGTCTTTATGGATCCTATAGGGCCTGAAGGGGTCCTTCTAATGCTCTGTGGGGTTTCTTTGGCACCCTGGGAGGGTCCCTATGGATCCTAAAGGGCCTTGGGGGGGTTCCCCAATACCCCCTGGGGTGTGTGTCCCTATAGTTCCTATATGGCCCTGGGGGGGGGTCTTTATGGATCCTATAGGGCCTGTGGGGTTCTTGTGGCACCCTGGGAGGGTCCCTATGGATCCTATAGGGCCGGGGGGGTCCCCTATGGATCCTATAGGGCCTGGGGGAGTCCCTATATTGCCCTGGGGGGTTCCTGTGGCACCCTGGGAGGGTCCCTATGGATCCTATAGGGCCTGGAGGGGTTCCCCAATACCCCATGGGGAGGGGTGTGTCCCTATAGTTCCTATATGGCCCTGGGGAGGTCTTTATGGATCCTATAGGGCCTGTGGGGTTCCTGTGGCACCCTGGGAAGGTCCCTATGGATCCTATAGGGCCTGGGGGGGTCTTTATGGATCCTATAGGGCCTGAAGGGGTCCTTCTAATGCTCTGTGGGGTTTCTTTGGCACCCTGGGAGGGTCCCTATGGATCCTAAAGGGCCTTGGGGGGGTTCCCCAATACCCCCTGGGGTGTGTGTCCCTATAGTTCCTATATGGCCCTGGGGGGGGG
>NW_020917738.1:0-316 GCF_003984885.1 Neopelma chrysocephalum | reverse complement strand
ATGGGAATGTATGATGGTTGCCATGGTAACTGACCATTGCAATGGGAATGTATGATGGTTGCCATGGTAACTGACTGTAGCAATGGGAATGTATGATGGTTGCTATGGTAACTGACTGTATCGATAGGGATGTATGATGGTTGCTATGGTGACCGACCATAGCAATGGAAATTTGTTGTGGTTGCCATGGTAACTGACCGTGGCAACGGGACTGTATGCCGGTTGTATGGCAACTGAACATAGCAATGGGAATGTATGATGGTTGCCATGGTAACTGACCATTGCAATGGGAATGTATGATGGTTGCCATGGTAAC
>NW_020917737.1:0-341 GCF_003984885.1 Neopelma chrysocephalum | reverse complement strand
GGGGGGGCTTCAGGGACCCCCAAGGACGTGGGAGCACCCCCAGTTCCCTCCCAGTGTCCCCAGTTCCTCCCCAGTGTCCCCAGTTTAACCAGTAACCCCCCAGTCCCACCAGTGCCGCTGCACGAGCAGGGCCAGCACCAACCTGGGGGGGGGCTTGGGGGGGGTTCAGGGGGGTCTGGGGAAGCTCAGGGGGGTCCTGGGGGGGCTTCAGGGACCCCCAAGGACGTGGGAGCACCCCCAGTTCCCTCCCAGTGTCCCCAGTTCCTCCCCAGTGTCCCCAGTTTAACCAGTAACCCCCCAGTCCCACCAGTGCCGCTGCACGAGCAGGGCCAGCACCAACC
>NW_020917736.1:0-629 GCF_003984885.1 Neopelma chrysocephalum | reverse complement strand
AAACAGGGAAATGGGGGAAAATGGGAAAAAGGAGCCAAATCTGGGCAAAAATGGGGGGTTTGGGGCTCTAAATGAGGCAGATTTGGGGATTTTTGGGGATGGTTTGGGATTTGGGGGGGAGGGGTTTGATGGGATTTGGGAGGGTTTTGATGGGATTTGGGGGATTTGGATGGGATTTGGGTGGGATTTGGGGATTTTGGGGGGTTTCTGAAGGGATTTGGGAGGATTTCGAGGGGATTTGTGGGAATTTTAATGAGGTTTGGAAGGATTTGGGGAGGATTTGGGGATGTTGGAAACCGGGAATGCCGGCGGGAGAAACAGGGAAATGGGGGAAAATGGGAAAAAGGAGCCAAATCTGGGCAAAAATGGGGGGTTTGGGGCTCTAAATGAGGCAGATTTGGGGATTTTTGGGGATGGTTTGGGATTTGGGGGGGAGGGGTTTGATGGGATTTGGGAGGGTTTTGATGGGATTTGGGGGATTTGGATGGGATTTGGGTGGGATTTGGGGATTTTGGGGGGTTTCTGAAGGGATTTGGGAGGATTTCGAGGGGATTTGTGGGAATTTTAATGAGGTTTGGAAGGATTTGGGGAGGATTTGGGGATGTTGGAAACCGGGAATGCCGGCGGGA
>NW_020917735.1:0-773 GCF_003984885.1 Neopelma chrysocephalum | reverse complement strand
TCTGGGGTCCCCTCTCTCACCTGCTCCCCTTGGGGGGGTCCCTGGGGGTGTTTTGGGGGGATTTTGGAGGGATTTGAGATTAGTTTGTGTGATCCTGAAGTGCTTTTGGGGGTGATTTTGAGACCGTTTCGGGTGAATTTGGGGCGATTTTGAGGCGATTTTGATGCGATTTTGGCTGGTTTTGGGGCCGTTTTCAGGGTTTTGGGATTTTGTCTCACCTGCTCCCCCTGGGGGGGTCCCGGGGTGGGACTTTGATGCAATTTTTGGTGCAATTTTGGGTGTTTCTGGGTCAATTTTGGGGGTTTCTGGGTTGATTTTGGTGCGAATTCGATGCAATTTTGGCCGTTTTTGAGATAATTTCGGGTATTTTCGGTGCCATTTTTTGGCTCTGGGGTCCCCTCTCTCACCTGCTCCCCTTGGGGGGGTCCCTGGGGGTGTTTTGGGGGGATTTTGGAGGGATTTGAGATTAGTTTGTGTGATCCTGAAGTGCTTTTGGGGGTGATTTTGAGACCGTTTCGGGTGAATTTGGGGCGATTTTGAGGCGATTTTGATGCGATTTTGGCTGGTTTTGGGGCCGTTTTCAGGGTTTTGGGATTTTGTCTCACCTGCTCCCCCTGGGGGGGTCCCGGGGTGGGACTTTGATGCAATTTTTGGTGCAATTTTGGGTGTTTCTGGGTCAATTTTGGGGGTTTCTGGGTTGATTTTGGTGCGAATTCGATGCAATTTTGGCCGTTTTTGAGATAATTTCGGGTATTTTCGGTGCCATTTTTTGG
>NW_020917734.1:0-819 GCF_003984885.1 Neopelma chrysocephalum | reverse complement strand
GACCCCAATACACACCCCAGGACCACAAGAAAGCCCTCCAGGACCCCAACACAGCCACGGGACCCCAATACACACCCCAGGACCACCACAAACTTTTCCAGGACCACAACTAAGCTTTGTAGGACCTCAACACAGCCACAGGACCCCAATAAGTCCCCCAGGACCCTGACACACCCACAGGACCACAACAAACCCCTCCATGGCCCCGACACACCCACAGGACCCCAATAGGACCACAATACACCCCTCAGGACACCCCCCAGGACCACAATACACCCTCTAGGACCACAATATGCTCCAGGACCACACTACCCCCCACAGGAGCACAATACACCCTTCCAGGACCCCCCCACACCCACGGGACCCCAATACACACCCCAGGACCACAAGAAAGCCCTACAGGACCCCAACACAGCCATGAGACCCCAATACACACCCCAGGACCACAAGAAAGCCCTCCAGGACCCCAACACAGCCACGGGACCCCAATACACACCCCAGGACCACCACAAACTTTTCCAGGACCACAACTAAGCTTTGTAGGACCTCAACACAGCCACAGGACCCCAATAAGTCCCCCAGGACCCTGACACACCCACAGGACCACAACAAACCCCTCCATGGCCCCGACACACCCACAGGACCCCAATAGGACCACAATACACCCCTCAGGACACCCCCCAGGACCACAATACACCCTCTAGGACCACAATATGCTCCAGGACCACACTACCCCCCACAGGAGCACAATACACCCTTCCAGGACCCCCCCACACCCACGGGACCCCAATACACACCCCAGGACCACAAGAAAGCCCT
>NW_020917733.1:0-1232 GCF_003984885.1 Neopelma chrysocephalum | reverse complement strand
AAGTCTTCAAAATTTGTACTTTTTTTGTTTTAATTCAATTATGGATACTTTTTAGTTCAGAGGAGAAGTGATAGAGGTGTTCTCCAAGTGATCTTGATGCGGAATGTCTCCTCAGGAGATCCACACTGACCCTGGATGATCAGCCTTCCTTCTCACCCCCCAACCTCACCAGTTCTGACATGGCCCATCTTGGACTGACAGCTGATGCAACTCCAAACTCACTGTGGGACCCATTAAAACACTGAAAAACAAATTATTTCCCTTCCTTTTATTTTTTTCAAGTCTTCAAGACATCAACAACTAATTGGAGTTGTTTTGTAGTTTAGGTAAGGAGCAAGATTTTAAAGCGGACGTCATGAAAAATATATATTTTTTGATGAAAGGAAATGATTTACACAGAGCCTTGGGACACAAGAGGGTCAGGGTGCAAACGATTTGGATCCAAAGACAAGGGAGCAAAAGAGATTAGTAGCACTTAATCACTCACCGAGTGAGCAGTTTTCAAGTGATTCAATAACATTTGCTAATATTTTACCAGTGCCTTGTGGCCAGAGTAAAGAGATTTCTCTGAACAATTTCTCTGCATTTTGTAGGCCTTGCTTGACATGACTTGAGCAGTGTAATGTATATACTTATAAGCTGTGTGAAAATGTGCAATGTTTATATTCGTTAGCTGTGTGTTTAGTTATAAGGTTCGAGAAAATAGTATGTTTATAGTAAGAAAGCCTTGAGAAACTAGAGATAAAGGTACACCTGCAGAATTCAGAAAGCCCCTAAAGGCAGATCAATTAGGAAGGGCTTTACATGCCAAGAATGAGGTCAGATCTCATGGACAAAGCACCAAGTCCAATGAACTGAAAGCATGAAACGCATGCACAAACTGAGCTATCCAATCACCTTGTTGTAAGCATGTGCCCGAAACAAACTAAACTGTATAAAAGTTAACTCATTTAAATAATAAATTGGACATAGCTGATCACGTTGATCATCTGCGTGTGTTCCTGAGCCTCTCCACCAACACTTGGGTTCAAGGTCAGGCTGTTTTATTTCCGTGGATGTCTAGAGATGAGTTAAGGGTAGCTCAGACCTTTTGGGGAGGAAGGAGTTGTTTACTCTTGAGCATTTGAACTCAGCCTTTGTTCCTGGTTTCTTCCCACTCTTTCAGAGCAGTTCATTTCCCAGGGTGAAAGCTCTGATTCCCCAGCACAGTCAGGTTCTCCTGAGCTCAGGAT
>NW_020917732.1:0-3341 GCF_003984885.1 Neopelma chrysocephalum | reverse complement strand
ACCGGTGAGCAAGGTGAGCATCGACTCCAGGCCAGAACTAGGTGGTCTTTTACAGGTGTTGTGGTGAACGTGTGCACATGCTTTGTTTCTTGTGTTTTCCAGGGGATCTGCCACCTTCTCACAAACAGTCCAATGCTTCGGGGACCCTGCCGGTAAGAGGTCACTGTGGAGGAGAAGTAGGTAGGAGGTACCCCGGGAAAGCCATCCTTTCAGGCAGTATCTCAGTATGTACATTTGCCTTTGGTTTTTTGTTCTGCAGAGAATGTGTGCAGCCTCAGAGGGCTGGAACCCCCTGCCAATTAGGTTTGATGGTCTTCAGCTGTACTTGTGAGTAATCTCCTGGTACTACGAGGCTCACCAGTTAAGGCTCGACCTTTTCTGGTCACAGATGCTCTCTGCCCTGCCTTTGGCAAAGGAGGAGCATTCAGGTGGAGTCAGGGAGGCAGCCAGGAGGTGCTGGGGTCTCCCTTACTTTCAGAAACACTGTGTAACGTTTTTTTCCTCATTCACCCAGGACGCTCTGAGCCACCCGGGCATCCTTCCTTCGCATCAAAGATGGATTCACATCCCCGACTATGGGAAAGATAAGTGGAGGACTACCACCTGGAGAGGGGATGAGAGCTGGGTCCAATGTTATGGTTAGGAGGGAGGGATTTTCAAATTAGCACAGGGGAAAGGGTCTGCCCTAACAGGCCCTTGGCACATATAGGAGGAGCAGTTTACTTTTCATCAGTGGAGTAGGGTGTGCAGGGCAGAGCCGTTCTGGTCTGTGTCATGTCCTTTGTCCGGTCTGTGTTTTGTGTCTTACAATTCAGAATCACCGTGTCTTTGCTTTCTGCCCTGAAAGGTCTTATCAGAGATGTCAAGGCATCATTCCTAGGGTCTTGAACCTCTGCACTGCCTAGCCCAGTGCCCATACCATCCGTTCTTTGACTCGCTAGCTTGGACATGCATCGGAATCGCATCTGAGAAGTGTCAGGTCAGATGTCTTTTACAGCCTCCTTACAGGTTGTATCGGTGGCCGTGCCGTGCAGTCATCCCTTGTAACCGTCTGGGACTTGTGAGAATCTAAGAAGGTTCTGAACGTAGCATTGTCTCCCATCCATCTTAGCAATTTTGTAGGCAGTTCTTGTCACAGGACATTCTGTTAGAGCATTTTTTTAGGCTCCTCAGAGCCTCCTCCGTTCAGTCCCGCCGTATCCTCAGTCTTCTCGTGCAGCAGCACATCCATTTTGGCAGTCGTTCCTTTCTCAGAGTTCTCTCTCCTCGTTGCACCACAGCACTTGTCTGGAAATGTGTCGTTGGAGTTTGTGTTCGGCCTGGAACTGCTCTGCCCTGCAGTGTAGCCTTGGGGGTAGGTGGAGTAGAAAGGAGACTTTACAGTTACCCTGTGGATAGGCTTAGCCACTCCCGGCAGCAGTTCTCCGGTCCTCCCGGAGGCAGCCCCTCCCTGCAGCGTGCGTGCAGTCACGAGAGCTTTTCCGGAGACCATGGGAGCGGTACAGCAGGGCCTTAAAGTTAGGTCAGTGCTTGTTTGTGCAGGGTGTCTTTGGACCCCAGATGGGTCCTCTAAAGAGAAGTGATAATTGGGCAGCAGTTAAGGTCCCCCTGTCTATATGGCTGACTTTGGTAACTCATTTCTTTGCAGCGTCAGAGGGACTGGATGTAAAGCAGAGATAAACAGAAGAGGCCGGAGGAGCACAGTCAGAAGGTGGGTTGTCATGTAAGGTCAGAGCCAAGACATGACTTTTGGGCCTAGGTTTACTTGGTCATTTGGATGGTTTGGTGGTTCAGTTTTATTTTTTTGGGTTTTTTTGAAGATGTGGAGCTCTCAGCCCAGCAGACGATAGGCACCAGAGGGAAGGTGAGCCCGGTGAGCAAGGTGAGCAGTGACTGCAGGACAAAACTAGATGCTCTTTTGCAGGTGGTGTACTTTTGGTGAATCTGTGTACATACTTGGCTTTTTGTTTTACAGGCAGTGCACCGACTTGTAACGTGCAGTCCAACGTGACGGGGACCCTGCCTGTAAGAGGTCACGGTCAAGGGGTGTCAGACAGAAACTGCCATGGGAGCAGCATACTCTTGGACAGTATCTCAGTACTGGCATTTGCCTCTGGGTTTTTCTGCAGGAGATGTACGCAGCCTCACAGGGCCGAAGCCAACTCACAATGAGGTGACGGGCACGGTTCGGTCCTCTCGAGCTGTCCTTGTCTGCAATCTGTGAATATTAAAAGGATCAGCAATGAAGCACTGAGGTTTTTTGATTGCAGGTGCCATCTGGCTAACCTTTGGGAGCAGATGAGCATTTGAGGTGAGTCGGGGAGACAGCAGGAGGAGCAGGGATCCACTGCAGCTTCAGAAATGCCCTCTAATTTTGTCTTTCCCTCACTCAGGTATCCCAGAAGATGACAGCCACAGCGTGTGACTCCGGTCAGAGCCAGTGAGCTCATTCAGCAGCCGGGCTTCAATGGGATAGGAGCTCTCCCTTTCTTTCATTGGATGGGACTTCTCGAGCTGTTCCTGCTTTATGGAAGCATCAGCTTTGGCATCCAAAGAAGCAGAGCAGGATATGGCAATGAAGAGGATTACACTCAAATGCAGGGGTTTTAGATTTAATAATTTTGTGTGCTGTGTTGGTAAGGTGCTTTTGTAATTTGTTAAGTTTTTTTCTTTTCCTTAGGAGCCTTGCATCTTTTGGGATCTCCTGATCATCTCAACTGCAGCTTGGCATTTTTTCACAAGAATGATCTGGTCCCGAGGTGAAGCTCCTCTGTGTTGAAGATGGCCACAGACAGCCAGGTTTCCAAGTAGTCAGTGGGGGGTTACAGCCCAGAGATGGAGTGAGGGCTCAGGTGCCAGCTTAGGAATTGCCCAGGGTGTTTTGAAGGCAGTGTGGGTGGAAAGCAGTGTCCAGGAGCCCCCTAAATGCCTGTGAAGGCACCCACTGACTTTTCAGATGTGCCACTTGAGTTTTCCTCTCATTCACCCAGATATTCTGTGGGATTACAGCTGCAGTCTTTGGCTGCAGGCAGTGACCCTGGGTGGTTTGCCTGAAGAGAAGGGAGACTCTTTCAGATGTCCCAATCTATCTGGGTGACTTTGGTTAGGGTTTCTTTACCATGCCAGAGGGACAGGGTGTAAAGCAGAGCTGAACAGAACAGAGGCCAGAGGAGCAGAGCGAGAAGGTGGGTCATCGCCTGATGTCAGCACAAAGCTGTGGCTTTTGGCCCCACGTTTACTTGATGTGTTAAGGATTTTCTTGTTTTGGTTTGTTTTTTCTTTGTTTTCAGATGCAGAGCCCTGAGCCCAGGAGGCTCTAGGCACCGGAGGGGAGGTGATCC
>NW_020917731.1:0-4579 GCF_003984885.1 Neopelma chrysocephalum | reverse complement strand
TGCAGCAGGACTGGGACCGACTGCCAGAGCACTGAGGCCTCCAACAACACAGGGCTCTGCAGGACAGTGTGGAAGGGAAGGAAGAGGAGGCCCCGCAGGAGAAGGGCTGCTGCTCCCTGGCAGTGCTGCTCTGCTGGGACTCTTTTCTGGCCCAGCTCTGCACAGAGGCACCGACCCTGCAGCTGCAGAGAAGTCAGAGAGGAAAGATGTCAGGCAAACAATGCAGAGTTCTTTATTTGGTTGAAGCACACAGCAAGTGCAATTTCCAATTTGTACAGCCTCTGGGCCAGTCTAGAAAGGGAAACACTGAATTGAAAATGGTCTTTATATATGTATAAATATATATATACTTATATGTATATATTTATACATATAAAGATTTTTTATTGTGAACAATTTCTCACAAAAACAACATCCCTACCAGAAGTAAAAAATAGAGAAGCTATGGTGGGCCTTTAGTGAAGTCCATAACAGGATTGGCCTTTAATGAGGTGCATAACACGCAGAAGAAGGAGAGTTTATTGTTTCTGAAAAACACCCAGTTATCAGTTTCCTCAGGGCATCCTTGAGCTCCTGGTTCCTCAGACTGTAGATGAGGGGGTTCAGTGTTGGAGGAACCACTGAGTAAATAACTGACACAATAAGATCTAGGGATGGGGAGGAGATGGAGGGGGGCTTCAGGTAGGCAAAGAATAAGGTGCTGATAAACGGAGACCACGGCCAGGTGCGGGAGGCATGTGGAAAAGGCTTTGTGCCGCCCCTGCTCAGAGGGGATCCTCAGCACAGCCCTGAAGATCTGCACATAGGAGAAAACAATGAAAACAAAACAAACAAATGCTAAACAGGCACCAGCGCCAAGAAGCCCAAGTTCCCTGAGGTAGCGTGAGTGTGAGCAGGAGAGCCTGAGGATCTGTGGAATTTCACAGAAGAACTGGCCCAGGGCATTGCCCTGGCACAGGGGCAAGGAAAATGTATTGGCTGTGTGCAGCAGAGAATTGAGAAACCCAGTGGCCCAGGCAGCTGCTGCCATGTGGGCACAAGCTCTCCTGCCCAGGAGGGTCCCATAGTGCAGGGGTTTGCAGATGGCAACGTAGCGGTCGTAGCACATGATGGTGAGGAGCCAAAACTCTGTTGAGATGAAAAAGAAAAAGAAAAAGAGCTGTGCAGCACATCCTTGGTAGGAGATGGTTGTGGTGTTATGGAGGGAATTGTGCATGGCTTTGGGGACAGTGGTGCAGATGCAGCCCAGGTCTGTGAGGGAGAGGTTGAGCAGGAAGAAGCCCATGGGGGTGTGCAGGTGGTGGTCGCAGGCTACGGCGCTGAGGATGAGGCCGTTGGCCAGGAGGGCAGCCAGGCAGATGCCCAGGAAGAGCCAGAAGTGCAGGAGCTGCAGCTCCCACCTGTCTGCAACTGCCAGGAGGAGGAACTGGGTGAGGGAGCTGCTGTTGGACATTTGCTGCATCTGGACATGGGGACCTGTTCAAGTAGGAAATAACAGTGACAAGTTAGGGTTTGGTTTTTTTCAGACTACCCTCATCTCTCCTGAGGAGTTTTCCTGGATGTCAGAACCCCTCAGCACTTCTGATGCACTCAGGGAGAACAGAGTAGGACCTGCCAGGCAGGAGGATTGTCTGGGGCTTGGTGTAGAGGGAGGGGAGGGGTCTGTCCCTCTCTCTTGTTCCCAACAGCCCTGGCTTTGCTCCTTCCTGAGATGGAGATTGATCACACTCCCATTTGGGTCTGAAAAGCCCCCAGACACTGTTGAGAGCAGAGGGATCTATCCCAGACCCCTCAATGTCTCAGCCTGTCTCAAGGGCTCAGCACCCCACTTGGAGCCAAGGACACCCGTGGCTCATCTCCCCAACCCAACAGCATCTCCTGGCCTGGGTACAGCATCTCTGCCCCCCTCCACTGGGGCTTTCAGAGAACACAGCTGTGCTGGGAGGATGATTTGCATTCTTGAGGGCAGCTCGCAGCTTGGAAGGACACCTCAGAAAAGAGCCAAGTGTCCTAATGACAGGGTCTGATTGAGGGAAAAAAGAGCTCCTTACCCAGGCCCACAGACTGCACTGCCCACAGCCCCACAGGGCAGAGGACAAGTGGAATGTCTCATTCCCAGGGACACACCTGCCATAGGGGAATCCCAGGATCTGTGTTGGACTGTGTAGCTTGAACTGCCCTCCCCAGTGAGCCTGACTAAGAGAAGGAGGGAACAACCTCAGGACCACGGGCAAGCTGAGAACCAAGGAAATGCACAGGGAGGGTCCAGCTGGGAGAGGCCAGGGCAGAGCCAACTGGGCACTCAGGGCAGCGTCACCCTGAGCCAGCTGTGCCACCTCCCAGACAACAACTATGCCAGCAAGTTGTTCTCAGTCCTGGGCAGCTCCTCAGAGTTCCCTCTGGAACTCAAACCACCAGGCATGTGGATTGAGAGCTTGAGAGAAATCCCTCCTTGGACCTTCGCCTTGAAGGATCCCCTAAAAAATATCCTGGGGTGCTTTGGTTCTGTGAGCAGCCCTGATCCATGAAACTCTCACTTGATAGCAGAAGAAACCTGCCTTGCCCTGCCAGGCTTTGCTCTTTCCACCCCCAGCCTCTGCCCAGCCCTGAGGGAGTTCCCCAGCCCAGCTGAGAGCTGCCCCTGGCACAGCCCTGGGCTGCAGGACCCTGCTCTGCAGGACAGCTTGGGGCAGCCTGGGTGGCACAGCCCGGCTTCACAACCCTGCAGCCATCCCTGGGAGAAGGGAACCCTTCTGGGATGTGCCTGGGATGGTGCAGCAGGGAGTGGGATGTGCCAGAATTAGGAGATCTTTGCACCAACTGCAGACACATTGCCCTTCATGCTGACTTACCGTGTGGAAACCTGGAAAGATTCCTCCTCCAGTGGATCTTCCTCTCGACTTCCCTCCCAGCCCAGGCTGTGTGTAACCTCTCTCTGCCTTGCTTTTGTGCCCTGGGTGCTGCAGGCAGTGCCCTCAGCCCTGCTGGGCTGTGCAGAGGAGCTGCTCACCAGCAGAGCTGTGTCTTTGAAGCTCTTCTTGCTTGCCAGGAGCTCCCTGTGTGCCAGGAGCCCGGCCCAGCTCAGCAGCACAGCAACAGCCCCAGGCATTTCATGACCCCCGAGGGAGGGTTTGATGTTGTTTACATGAGACTCAGTCCCTGAGAGTAAGTTCAAACAACTTTTCAGGAAGTCAAAGTGAGATTGAAACACTAAAGTTTCTTGTACTGCTAATGAGTCTCACTGAGGGACACAACTGAGAACGTGTCCCCAGGTTCCAGCTAGAGCAGAAAACTGCAGACAGTGATGACAAGGATGGACAAGCAAGGGAAAGGTGACTCTAAGGCTGAATAAACCTTGACATGTTTCCTTAATCTAAAGGACCAAGCCCGGACCCTCAGCCCCTGGGAAGGCCGATCCTGTCCCTGCCTCATTCCTCAGGGCTCTTCCTGGGGCACTGGCATGTGGGATGTGCAATGCCAAGGGCAGGACCATGGGGTGGCACCTGCCAGGCTGTTGAGCAGGGACAAGGAGGCCATGAGGCCCCAGGGCTGCAAGGGCCACTTGTCTCCTCCTGGCATCAGGGGCACAGACAGCAGCCATGGCCAAAGGCCTGCAGAAGGTGGCTCTGTCAGGGCCTTTCAGCTTCTCCCCCTCCCTCTCTCCTCTCCAGCCCAGGCTGTCCTGTGGTGTCAATGCCCTGCCCCTTTCCCTGCAGGCTGTCGTCATCTCCCCGGTTGCCCCACCTGGTTGGCACCTTCCTGCACTGACATCTCTGCGTCCTCCCTGGCTCTTCCTGGACACACAAAGCCTTGGGCTCATCCAGACTCTTTTTGGGTGATGTGTTGCACCATAGCACTGCCCTTGGAGTGAAATTCTTTTTTCTCATGCCAGCCTGGACCTCCCCAGTTGCACTTGGCATTAATTCTTTCTTTCTCCTGCTGTTTTCTGCTACAACAAAAGCATTCACCCTCTCTGAAGCGACTCTTCAAGCACTCCCAGGGTTCTTCTCTGCTGTCCTCTCTCTGCACACCACTGAACCCATGACTCCCTTGCCCCTCTAGAGTGGTCATGTGTTTGAGACCTCCAAACCCCTTCCTGGGACATCTCTGAGCACTCTCCAAGGTGTCTGCAGATGAAAACTTGGTCTAAGATAGTCACAGGGATACGTTTTACCAAGGCGTGTAGTGGCAGAAAATGGGGCAATGGCTTTGAACTGAAATAGGGGAGCTTTATATTGGATAAAATGAAGAAATACCAATGGGGCTGGCAAGAACTGCAAGAGAAGAGGATGTTCCCTCCCTGGATTTGTCCAAGGTCAGGAACTTAGAGTAGCCTGAACTAGTGAAAACTTGAACCACATGAGGTTTTATGTCCCTTCCAGCCAAACCATTCTGTGATTCTCTGAGTCCCAAACTCCTTCTCCAAAGAATTTCTGTTGCTAGGACATGAATTACCATGTTTTTGGAGAAGCCACTGTAAACCCAAAAGGTAAAAAATCATTTCAAATACAGTTCCAACATCTCTGTGTGAAAGTTTCACCAAATGGGTCAATGGCAGAGCCTCCCAGGATGACCTTGC
>NW_020917730.1:0-5437 GCF_003984885.1 Neopelma chrysocephalum | reverse complement strand
GGGCAAAAAGGGCCGTCGTTCGTGTGCCGGTGTGCCTGCCAGTCGGGAGCTAAAATTGCATACGGTTGAGGATTCCTTCCAGACCGAAGGCGCCAGGACCGGGAGCCCCAGCTGCGCGCGTAGAACCGATCGCGGCGCACAAAAGGCAGGCGAGAGCCGGAGGGTTAGGCCCCTCCTTCTGGGCAAAAAGGGCCTTCGTTCGCTGGCCGGTGCGCCTGCCAGTCGGGGGCTAAATTGCATACGGTCGAGGATTCCTTCCAGACCGAAGGCGCTGGGCCCGGGAGCCACGGCTGCGCCCGTAGAGCCGATCGCGGCGCACAAATAGCAGGCGGGAGTTGGAGGGTCAGGCCCCTCCTTCTTGGCAAAAAGGGCCGTCGTTCGTGTGCCGGTGCGCCGGCCGACCGGTGGCTAAAATTGCATACGGTCGTGTTTTCCTTCCATGTAGCAATGGATGTTTGGAAAGAATCCTGCCAAAGGTGGACTGATGAATCAGAAGTTTTTAATGTTGTTTAAACTCATGTTAAGAGGGCTCTTTACAGAGCCACTGCGTTTTCCCCTATACCTCCACTGTAAATCCCTTATCTCTCGGGCCAGAGTGTCCTGGAAGATGTCCCAAGGTGTTTCCATTGGTCCCTTGTTAACCCCTCCCTTATTGGCTGTAAACCCCTTACCTTGATTGTGACCCCTCACCTGTGATTGGTCCCCAAGGGCTATATAAGCCCCCTCCCACAATTAAACCCTCTCTTTCGTCCTCTCTCCCCTGGTGTCGGGTGAGTGCTCCGTCTTGGGGTCCCAGGGCCACGTGGCGGGGCAGGGTGGGAGAGCATACTCCTTCAAGGTTATGGACTAAAACGAGGCCTGAAGGATCTCCCCCATCCCCAACATCCACCGTTAAATGGTGCCCCGGTGAGGCAACGGCTGTTTTAGCTCTTCTATGAAGATTTAATCAGCTTCAAAGCACAGGAAGGGGCGATTCCTGTGTCCGGCGGTGGACCGGCGTCTAAGCGTAAAAGTATTGGCAGGCTACATCACCGCAAGAGAGCAGCCTGTTTCGAATACTTCAATCTTCCTGAGGCATTCAGGTAAGAGGCAGACCCGGAAAATTCCCTTATTAAAAAAAAAAAAAAAAAAAAAAAAAAATCTAACAAACATGGGTATATGCCTTACTAAGACCGAAAGAGAGAACTATAAGTATTTGAAGAATTTATTGACTTATAACGGCAAATCTACTAACAGAAAAGCCTTAAAATGCCTTTCGAAAGTTATGGCAAAAAATGACTTTAAGCTCCCGTTTTGCTTAACAACCAAAGATTGGGACTTGTTAGGCAGACAGATCTGGATGGCTGCAAATTCCAATGATGAAGCAGCAGTACATGCTAACATAGCTTGGACCCATATCGTAACAATTCTGAAATGCAACGAAAAGATTCTGAGCCCCCGCAAGGAAACAACGCAGCTTCCCTCACTTCCAGACCGAAGGCGCCAGGACCGGGAGCCCCGGCTGCGCGCGTAGAGCTGATAGCGGCGCACAAATAGCAGGCGAGAGCCGGAGGGTCAGGCCCCTCCTTCTGGGTAAAAAGGGCCGTCGTATGTGGGCCCTTGCGCCGGCCGGCCGGAGGCTAAAATTTCATACGGTCGAGGATTCCTTCCAGACCGAAGGCGCCAGGACCGGGAACCCCGGCTGCGCGCGTAGAGATGATCGCGGCGCACAAGGGGCAGGCGAGAGCCGGAGGGTCAGGCCCCTCCTTCTGGGCAAAAAGGGCCGTCGTTCGTGTGCCGGTGCGCTGGCTGGACGGGTGGTAAAATTGCATACGGTCGAGGATTCCTTCCAGACCGAAGGCGCCAGGACCGGGACCCCGGTTGCGCGCGTAGAGCCCATCGCGGCGCGCAAATAGCAGGCGAGACCGGGAGGGTCAGGCCCCTCCTTCGGGGCAAAAAGGGCCGTCGTTGGCCGACTGGCGTGCCAGTAAGTCTGGGGCTAAAATTGCATACGGTCGAGGATTCCTTCCAGACCGAAGGCGCCAGGACCGGCAGCCCCGGCTGCGCGCGTTGAACCGATCGCGGAGCACAAATAGGAGGCGAGAGGTGGAGGGTCAGGCCCCTCCTTCTGGGCAACAAGGACCGTCGTTCGTGGGCCCGCTCACTGGCCGACCGGGGGCTAAAATTGCATACGGTTGAGGATTCCTTCCAGACCGAAGGCGCCAGGACCGGGAACCCTGGCTTCGCACGTAGAACCGATCGCGGCGCACAAATAGCAAGCGAGAGTTGGAGGGTCAGGCCCCTCCTGCTGGGCAAAAAGGGACGTCGTTCGCTGACCGGCGTGCCTGTAAGTCTGGGGCTAAAATTGCATACGGTCGAGGATTCCTTTCAGACCGAAGGCCCCAGAAGCGGGGGCCCCGGCTGCGCGCGTAGATCCAATTGAGGCGCACAAATAGCAGGCAAGAGCCGGAGGGTCAGGCCCCTCCTTCTGGGCAAAAAGGGCCGTCATTGGCTGGCCGGCGCACCTGCGAGTCGGGGGCTAAAGTTGCACGCGGTTGAGGATTCCTTCCAGACTGAAGGCGCCAGGACCGGGAGCCCCGGCTGCGCGCGTAGAGCCGATCGCGGCGCACAAATAGAGGCGAGAGCCGGAGGGTCAGGCCCCTCGTTCTGGGCAAAAAGGGCCGTCGTTCGTGTGCCGGTGCGCTGGCTTGGAGGGGGCTAAATTTGCATACGGTCGAGGATTCCTTCCAGAACGAAGGCGCCAGGACCGGGAGCCCCGGCTGCGCGCGTAGAGACGATCGCGGCGCAAAAATAGCAGGCAAGAGCCGGAGGGTCAGGCCCCTCCTTCTTGGCAAAAAGGGACCTCCTTGGCTGACCGGCGCGCCAGTAACTCTGGGGCTAAAATTGCATACGGTTGAGGATTCCTTCCAGACCGAAGGCGCCAGGACCGGGACCCCGGCTCCGCACATAGAGCCGATCTCGGCGCACAAATAGCAGGCGAGACCGGGAGGGTCAGGCCCATCCTTCTGGGCAAAACAGACTGTCGTTCGTGGGCCCACGCGCCGTCCGGCCGGGGGCTAAAATTGCATACGGTCGAGGATTCCTTCCAGACCGAAGGCGCCAGGACCGGGAGCCCCAGCTGCGCGCGTAGAGCCGATCGCGGCGCACAAGCGGCAGGCGAGAGCTGGAGGGTCAGGCCCCTCCTTCTGGGCAAATAGGGCCGCCGTTCGCTGATCGCCTCACCTGGCGGTCGGGAGCCGGCCGTAGGCCAAAATCAGATACGGTCGAGGATTCCTTCAAGACGGGATGCGCGGGAGTCGGGAGCCTCGGCTACGCTCGTAGAGCGGAGCGCGGCGTGCAAAGGGCAGAAGGGGGCCGGAGGGCCAGGCTCCTCCTTCTTGGCTAAAAAGGGCCGTCGTTCGCTGGCCAGCGCGTCTGCCAGTCGGGGGTTAAAATTGCATACGGTCGAGGATTCCTTCCAGACCGAAGGCGCCAGGACTGGGAGGCCCGGCTGCACGCGTAGAGATGATCGTGGCGTGCAAATAGCAGGTGAGAGCCGGAGGGTCAGGCCCCTCCTTCTGGGCAAAAAGGGCCGTCGTTGGCTGACCGGCGCGCCAGCAAGTCTGGGGCTAAAATTGCATACGGTCGAACATTCCTTCCAGACCGAAGGCGTCAGGACCGGGACCCCGGTTCCGCACGTAGAGCCGATCTCGGCGCACAAATAGCAGGCGAGACCGGGAGGGTCAGGCCCATCCTTCTGGGCAAAACAGACTCGTTCGTGGGCCCACGCGCCGGCCGGCCGGGGGCTAAAATTGCATACGGTCGAGGATTCCTTCCAGACCGAAGGCGTCAGGACCGGGAGCCCCAGCTGCGCGCGTAGAGCCGATCGCGGCGCACAAATAGCAGGCGATAGATGGAGGGTCAGGCCCCTCCTGCTGGAAAAAAAAGGGCCGTTGTACGTGGGCCGGCGCGCCTGCCAGTCGGGGGCTAAAATTGCATACCGTCGAGGATTCCTTCCAGACCGAAGGCGCCAGGACCGGGAGCCACGGCTGCGCGCGTAGAGACAATCGCGGCACACAAGGGCAGGCAAGAGCCGGAGGGTCAGGCCCCTCCTGCTGGGCAAAAATGGCCGTCGTTCGTGGGCCGGTGTGCCGGCCGGCCGGAGGCTAAAATTGCATACGGTCGAGGATTCCTTCCAGACCGAAGGCGTCAGGACCGGGAGCCCCGGCTGCGCGCGTAGAGCCGATAGCGGCGCACAAATAGCAGGTGAGAGCCGGAGGGTCAGGCCCCTCCTTCTGGGCAAAAAGGGCCGTCGTTCGTGGGCCGGTGCGTCTGCCGAACGGGGGCTAAAATTGCATACGGTCGAGGATTCCTTCCAGACCAAAGGCGCCAGGACCGGGAGCCACGGCTGCGCGCGTAGAGACAATCGAGGCGCACAAGGGTAGGCGAGAGCCGGAGGGTCAGGCCCCTCCTGCTGGGCAAAAAGGGCCGTCGATCGTGTGCCGGCGCGCTGGCCTGCCAGGGGTTAAAATTGCATATGGTCGAGGATTCTTTCCAGACCGAAGGTGCCAGGACCGGGAGCCCCAGCTGCGCGCGTAGAGCCGACCGCGGCGCACAAATAGCAGGCGAGAGCCGGAGGGTCAGGCCCCTCCTTCTGGGAAGAAAGGGCCGTCGTTCGTGGGCCGGTGCGTCTGCTGACCGGGGGCTAAAATTGCATACGGTCGAGGATTCCTTCCAGACCGAAGGCGCTAGGACCAGGAGCCCCAGCTGCGCGCGTAGAGCCGATCGCGGTGCACAAAGGGCAGGCGAGAGCCGGAGGGTCAGGCCCCTCCTTCTGGGCAAAACGGGCCGTCGTTTGCGTGCAGGCGCCTTGGGCGGCCCGGGGCTGGTTGAGGTCCAAAATCAGATACGGTCGAGGATTCCTCCCAGACCGGAGGCGCCGGGGCCGGGAGCCCCGTCTGCGCGCGTAGAGCCGAGCGAGGCGCACAAAGGGCAGGCGATAGGCGGAGAGTCAAGCCCCTGCTTCTAGGCAAAAGGGGCCGTCATTCGCGGGTCGGCGCACCGGCTGGTCGGGGGCTAAAATTGCATACGATCCAGGATTCCTTCCAGACCGGAGTCGCCGGGGCCAGGAGCTCCGGCTGCACGCTTAGAGCCAAGCGAGGCGCACAAAGGGCAGTCTAAAGCCGGAGGGTCAGGCCCCTGATTCGATGAAAAACGGGCCGTCGTTTGCGGGCCGGTGCGACAGCCGTCCGGGGGCTACAATTTCATACAGTCAAGGATTCTTCCCAGAGTGGAGGCGCTTGGGCCGCAAGCCCTGTCTGCGCACGTAGAATCGAGCGAGGTGCACAAAGGACAGGCGAGAGCCCGAGGGTCAGGCCCCCCCTTCTGGGCAAAAAGGGCCATCGTTTGCGGGCAGGCGTCCTGGCGTCCCGGGTCCGGCTGAGGGCCAAAATCGGAT
>NW_020917729.1:0-4477 GCF_003984885.1 Neopelma chrysocephalum | reverse complement strand
GGCCGTGTCACCAGCAGCACCTCTGTCACCACGGGTCATAAAGGGCCCTTGGACACCCTGCCCCTTCCATCCCACCGGCCACGCCCAGCGTGTCACAAAGGGCCCTGTGACACGGTGCCACGTGGCCTGGGGCCTCCCCCAGCCCGGCCAACCTGCCCCACCTTGGAGGGAATCCGCTCTCTGAAGTATCTAATCTGGCTGGACCTGAACTGTGGGAACGGCTCAAGAAATGAGCAAACACTCCTCTCCTGTGCCTGCTCACGGCAGCACAAGATGCCCCCTCAGCCACCGACGCAGCCGCAGCGGGAAGGGCACGGGGCCTTCCACACGAGCTGCCACGGCCTCCTTGGGAGAAGTGCTGGCTGGTGGCCATCCTAAACATGGGGGGTGACACCGAGAAGGAAGGTGTGGTCAAGGGCACCAATGCTGCTGGCAGCCCTTTGGCCAGGGCTGCACCCAAATCAGCAGCTGTGGCAAGTCCTGGCCCAAGGAGACCTGCCACCACCTCGAGTCCTGGCAAGGGTGCTGCCCGTCTCCTGCCCCAAAGAGCTGCGCCCCCAGGTATTAGTTCGTTGGAATACATGCCCAGAATAAAGACAAGCACAACAGACATTCAAACACTACAAAAAATCTTTTATTGCAAAGAGAATCAAAAGCTAAAAAAATACAAAAAAACTGCTTTATCGCTTGGCATTCATACAATACTACGAACAGCTTTTATTATAGTATTAACTAGAAAAAAGGGAATTAAAAGGATTCCAAAAAAGGATATAAAACCTTTGCTTTCTCGGTTGCTTCCTATCAATAAACTGTGCTTACCCACACAGACAGGCCAGGGCTGCCAGGATCTGCAGCAGCTGGTCGGTTCCCGTGCTTAGCGGGAGTCCCCACGGAGCAACAGTCTCGAGTGAAGGATGAGCATTGCTCACCCCAGCAGTCCTGACACCCCATTTTAGCAGCTCTACATTACACCACGTAGGGCCAGGACACAGTATAAGGTGATGCCTGAGTGGCAGCCAAACCCCGCCTGTTCATCACCTGAGAGCAACAGTCTGCGCATGCCCTGCTGTAGGGCAAGGGGCGAGCCACCCCTGCCCACACATTCTTCCTCTCACCAGCATCTTTCTCACCCCTATGTATGACCTCTCCCATTGTGTTTCAAGGGTAGATGTATCTATCTTGCAATATGTAGCAAAACCAAGAAGGAACTCAGCTCTGATAACAGGGGATATCAGGCTGACTTGCTAAAAAGCACAATGGACCTTACAATTAGCTTGTGCCATGAAGTTACATTGTACCATACTCTACCTGGTTTCACATCCTAATATGATTTCTTTCTCACGCCTCTACGCTCCATTGATCATCTAATTCAAAAGTACCCCCATAACACCTTAAAATCATTCACAGCTCACATTTTTTTTAATATTTAGTCACAGGTTAGTATTAGACGGTGAGCTGGGAGAAAACGTGAGCAGTCCAAGAAAACACTGTTGGTACAGTTCTATCACAAAATGAGGTCAATGGCTCTTTGTGCAATTAAAGCAGCAGAGGAAATGCAAGATGACTTGGGTGAGACGTCCACGGCACTTAATCACCACCTGAAAAATCTGACTGCCACCTTCACGGCCGTTTCACCCAGTGGAAGACCCCAACAGGGTTCTACAGGCCCAGAATTGACTTATTTTCTTCAAGATTTAATAATGCATCTAAAAAGAAGCTATCACCTCTCTCTACAAATGTGTCTTAGATTAAGGTCTAGAAACATTGAATTTAATGATAAAAGCTGAGATTTTGATCTCTTCTTGTTACTCCAAACACATGGGTCTTAAGTTACGCGCCTGTGCCTTTAATTTAGCACTGAGTAATTACATTTAGGGCAGTGGAATCACTCCAGAGTTTTCTTGGTTTGTCTAAACTGAATGTTGTCCTAAGGATTTGGAAGCATATGAAGTGAATTTAGGAATGAACATGGATGTCAGTAGTTGGAAAATGCAACTGAAATGAACTGTCCCAGTCTGTAGAAGAGAAGAGAATGTGAAGCAGAGGTCTAAATTTCAAGAGTAAAAGCAAGCACGTAGCTTTGCACATGTAATTGCATCAGCATTCCCTGTATTTTCCCCAACACTTCTTCTTCTTTCCTATTTTTAATAATAATGGCAAAGGAATAATATAAATTTAGTTTGTCCTTCACCTCTTACTCATCTTCTTCAGTAAAATTTTAAAACCTTTCCATAAAACAGAATATTGACTATGAAGAGACCAAATGTTAGACTCAAGTGGAAGGAAATAGGTCAAAATAAAATGCATTTAACTGAGAAACTATCTCAATTTTTCTTGTAATGTGCCACAGGCTACTGGTACTACACAGTGCATTTGAATACTCTGACATAGTGTGTAAGACAAAGGAAACCATAGAGCACTTTGGGGTGGAAAAATGCACGGGAGACATAAGTTTCTATGTGGAGGAGCTAGTCAAATGCTTAAATAATTTAGAATCAAAACATGCACAAAAATGAAACACTGTAACTTTTATAACCGTTTTTTTTTTTTTCTTAACTCCAATTATTAGGATATTGTGCTCCAGGCAGCACATCAGGGGCTGATAATGAACATTCAGAGACAGGACTTTTGCTGCATGAATGAAAAGTGTTCTGCTCAAAAGATGAATAAAGGATTATCTTCTTGTGTATACATATATATACACACACACTGAACAGAATGAAAATTGGAACCAAAAATGAAGTTGAAGTCTACTCGACTGTTGGTCATAAAGCGGAATTAAATTTAGGAGAAAACATAACCTAATTAGGAGCTTATGAAAGGCACATTAGTATGTGCTGGAAAATAATTTTTAGATATGAAAACTATTGTATGCTTTATATTATCTGTATAATACACAGTCTTACACAAACAAACCAAGGATGTGCATGAAGTTCACATTAAAGCTCTGTACGATATTTATTGCTCTACGTGATCAGTGCTGCATTCAGGTTACATTTGACTTGCAGATGTAATGGAACCTCAGCAGAGTACAAGAGGGCAACCAAGAAAATAATGATCTTGGGGTGGCAAAGAGGTTTCTCTACATTGCTTTTCTGTGATGAAGAAATCACTGTCCCAGAGAAATCTTTGCAGGTGACAGGCTTGAAAAGGAAACACCTTCACAGCCAGAGTGAGGAGATCAGAAACCTTGCAAAATTCAACTGCAGCCAGTGTGGAGGAATCTGACTTAGTCTTGGTTTTAAATATGACTAATACTCCTCTTCCTTTAGCAGATGCACTAATTCATTTCCATAACCTGCAGCCTCCCCCAAAGTGCAGAAACTCCAGAATTGAAATTTCTTGAAGCTGAACATCAGATCAAAAGCTTCAGGCCTCTTCCAGCACGATTTCATCAGCTCTGCCTCCTCAAGAAGTCAGGAAAAAAAAATAACAGCTGCATGAAAAGTAAATGAGCAGCTTTTTCTGACTCTGGAACCAAAAATAATGACATGAAACCCAAATGCAGCACTGTCACTTGTCTTTCCAAATGCCAGTACTAATTCTCTCTCTTGCAGCTCCCAGAGACTTGTTAAACAAATGAGCCCTATAATGTATTTTGCAAGTGAAAGGTCCCAGAGTGGAAGAAGTCAACTCCAACACAGAAGGCCCTTAACAGAAATGCTGCAGCTTGCTCCAGGAGTTTTGCACCGAAGGGGATCTGCCTGGCCTCGCTCCTGCCACAATCCCTGTTTTCTCCTTGGATCAAACAAGCAGTTCTGCAGCACTAGCAATAGTCTGGGCTTTTAGTCTCAAAACCTGGAAGTCAAGTCGGTCCCTGCAAGTCACAAAGGGCTGGTTTTGTGTGTGCACAGACCAGTCAGAAACAAATATACCAGAAACAAATTCTCTGTTTAACACATGCCTGATGAGCTGCATTTTCCCTGCACACCTGGGCCATGCCCCGGATGCTGAGTGCTCAGCCACACTGTCATCCTGATTATCCTCCCTATGCCCTTGGGGGCAATTTTGGAGCCAATTTACACCTCTAATATTTTTTTCTTTCCTGGAGAGAGAACTGATTTTGCTTGCACATTGTAATCTCTTCAGAAGAACTTTTTCCTATTTCCCCCTAGTTTTTCTCACTTGTTGTTATTAATTTTTTCCCCTTAAGTTTAAAAATTAAAGCCTTTGCTCTGAAAGAGGGTGAAGGAAGAATGAAGAAGCTTCAAACCAAGGAGAAAAACCTTAAAATCCGAATTTCCACGAGCAGCACAAGTCTCCTCCCGCTGCATTAATGCCTCCTCACAAAACGGCGACGGCCTCTTGCAGGCAGCTGCCTAAAAACACCCACGGCTCCTCGGGAACACAGAAATGCAACTTTTATATTTTTTTCCCCCCTAAAGATTTAATTTTTCTCTCTTACATTCAGCCCCTCGGTGACTACCGACAGCCCTCTGCAAAGCCATAAACTGACTCTTGGAGGAGCTTTTGGACA
>NW_020917728.1:0-7368 GCF_003984885.1 Neopelma chrysocephalum | reverse complement strand
TTTTCATGTCCCATCATTAGACAGGAAACCCAGACAGTGCCCAGGAGAGATCTCCTTCACCTGCACTGAGGGAAGGGACTCAGCTGAGTCAACAGAGGTGTCTCCTTGTGGCTCTGCAGACCTGGGGCCAGAAGGACACTCAGCTCCCTCCACAACCCCCATGGGCTGGGATTCCTCCTGCCCCACTTCAGTGGGCCCAAAACAGGCCCCTGCAGGTGACTCCTTGTCCCAGCTCCCATGGGAATGAAGGAAGACCAAAGCCAGGAGTGACCTGCTGGGACACAAACCCCTGGTTTCTTCTGAGGGGCCAGAGATGACCAAGATTCCTGCTGGGAACTGCAGGCTCTGATGGAGCAGTTCCTAGGGACAGGGCAGCAGCTGTGGGATCTTCTTGGAGGCTGCTGGGACTTTGCTTTGGCCAACTTCAGTGGCAGAAGGGGCCCACATGTGGGACAAGGGAACCTGTCACTGTTCCTTCTGTCCAGGGCAGCCCACAGAGGTGCTCAGGTGACTAAATGGAGTCAGGTGGCACATGGAGAGAGGTCTCTCTCCTGTTCTTTATCAGGGTATTTTCTACATGTCCTCAGAGTACAATGGCAGTTGTCTCCTGGGCATCCCTTCAATGCTGAACCTAATTCAGGGCAGCTGAGCCTGGATTGAACGGCCAAAGAGGGGCCTGTAGTGCCAGGGGAGGTGCCAGGGCTCTGCAGCACAAGTGCAGCAGCTGCCATGGACAGCACAGGGCCTGTGCAGGAAGCCTGTCCCCATTCCCAGCAGTTGTGGGACAGGCATCACCCAGGGCTTCTCAGACACATTGGGTGCCTTTGGGGCAGGGAGTGAATCCCAGCCCTGCAGGGACACAAAGGCTGTCCCTTCTCTGCCCAGCCAAGGCCGGGCCAGGCACGAGTCCAAAGCACATCAGCCCAGGCTGTCCACACTTGTTTCCTCCCTCTGCTGACTTTTCTCTCCCCCAGCATTTCAGCAGCATGTGCTGATCTCCTCAGGGATCAGGCCTGGGATTTTCCCCCTGAGCCTGAGTCCCAGCACGTCCACCCCCAAGGCCATTGTCAGCAAAGCCTCTGCACACCCCAGCTCTCGGGGCTTTCAGAGTAGCTTTCCCCACTGCAAGTCTGTTCTTACCCCCGGTGCCCCCGCTGAGGGGCTGCAGCCAGACAGTCCCCAATGCCCTATGTGTGGGGCACAGGCAGGAGGAGCTGCAGCCCCAAGTCTCTCTTCATTCCATTTGCAGGCAATAACAGCCCAGGCCTGCTGAGACAGTTCCCAGGTTGCAGGGCTGTGATGAGTTGGGAGAGAAGGCCAAGGAGACACAGGAGAGAAAGAGTAGGAGAGAGGTGTCCTCATCGGGAAAGAGGCTTCTTGGAGCTGTGGAGCTCCTCTAGGGGATGAACAACTTGGGTGAACTTTTGTGGGTGAGGGTCAGAGGAGAGACTGGTTTGGGTGACATTGTGGTGTGAGACAAAGAGCCCATTGAAGTTGGCTTTGATAACCCTGGAATTGACTGGAAAGGCACCACAACAGGATGTAAAGAGTCCCAGAGGTTTGTGCAGGATCTGGGTCAAGACAGCCCTTGGGACACAGGCCTTTAGAGCACAGCTGCCAGGTTGGTGGGCAACAGGGAGGCTGATCTGCATCTGCTTCTCTCCAAGAGGAATCAAGAGGTTGCCATAGTAACTGATGGTAGCGATGGGACTGTATTATGGTTGCCATGGTAACTGACTGTAGCAATGGGAATGTATTATGGTATCCATGATAACCAACCATAGCAATGGGCATTTAGGATGGTTGCCATGGTAACCGACCATAGCAATGACAACATATGCTGGTTGCCATGGTAACTGACCATAGCAATGGGAATGTGTGATAGTTGCCATGGCAACCAACTGTAGTAATGGGAATGTGTGATGGTTTCCATGGTAACTGACCAGAGCAACAGGAATGTGTGAGGGTTGCCATGGTAACCAACTGTACCAATGGGAAGTATGATGATTGCCATGGTAACTGACCGTAGCAGTTGAAGGTATGACAGTTGCCATGGTAACTGACCACAGCAATGGGAATGTATGATGGTTGCCATGGTAACTGACCCTGGCAATAGGACTGTATGATGGTTGCCATGATAACTGACCATGGAAATGAGAATGTATGGTGGTTCCCATGCTAACTGACCATAGCAGTGGGAAATATGGTGGTTGCCATGGTAACTGGCTGTAGCAATGGGGATGTATGATGGTTCCATGGTAAGTGACCATAGCTATGGGAATGTACAGTGGTTGCCATGGTAACTTACCGTAGCAATGAGAATGTATGATGGCTGCCATGGTAACTGGCCATACCACTGGTATGATGGTTACCACGGTAACTGACAGTGCAAATGAGAATGTGTGATGGTTGCCATGGTAACTGGCTGCAGCAATGGGACTGTATGATGGTTGCCATGGTAACCGATCATAGCGATAGGAATGTATGATTGTGGCCATGATTACTGACCATAGCAATAGGAATGTATGATGGTTGCTATGGTAACTGACTGTAGCAATGGGCATTTATGATGGTTGCCATGGTAACTGACCATAGCAATAGGAATGTATGATGGTGACAATGGCCCACTGATTCCATCATTTTCCCCAGTGTCACAATGGCCCCTGGATTCTGTGAGGTTCCAAAATGTCACAATGGACCCTTGATTCCATGACATTCCGCAACGTCCCATTGGTTCCCTTTGGTTCCAAAAGGTTCTGTGATGTCACACTGGCCCCTTGATTCCCTGACGTTCCACAAAGTTCCGGGGTCCTTTTGATTCCATGAGGTTCCACAGTGTCACACGTTCCCTTTGGTTCCAGGAGGCCCCAGTGTATTCCAATGACCACTGGATTCCATGAGATTCCACAGTGTCCTGGGGGTTCCCTTGTCTCCCGGAGTTTTGGCAGTGTCCCCGGGTCCCTTTTTTCCCATGAGGTTCCTTTGTTTCCATCAGGCCCTGCCACGTCCCTGACTCCCTTTGGTTCCATGAGGTTCTGCAGGGTCACAATGTCCCCTTTATTCCATAAGGTTCCACCATGTCCCAAGGTTCCATTGGTTCCATGGGGTTCCACAGGACCAAAACTCCCTGCTTCTTATCCTTCCAAAATCTGTGGGCCCATTCTAACCCTGCCTGGGATGGAGCACCATTGTGTTTCTGTAGGAATGGATCCATGGCCATCTTGCCACTGCACCAATTTAATGCTGCAAAAACGTCACTGCAGGCCCGACCCTGGATGCAGGAACAGTCTGGGAACTACAGGCCTGCTCCCATTCAGCAGAGCCAGTCGGGGTCAATAAAGAGCACAAGTGATTGACTGCAATCCCTGCAGTTCTCTGGCATTGCTGGGGACAAATGCATGAACTCCCAGGAGCTCTGCAGAGCCCTGACAGTGCCACTGCAATCCCAAGCTGCATTGCCCGGGTCAACACTCAGCACAGCCAAGGCCACAACCCTTCCTGAAAGGTGTCCCTTGTGGGGAGGGCCAGGGGCACAAACCCCTCCATCTGTCCCTGCACATGTTGTGTCCAACTCTCACCCCCCACTTTGGGACAAAGTCAGGCTACATTGTGTGTTTATCTTTGCATTTGTTTCACTCTTTTGTGCTTCCAACACCCCCCCCCCAGTCTGGGCAGAGTCTGGCCCCTCAAAGAACACAAGACCTGACTATTTGTGGCTCCCCCTGCAGTGGCTGGACCTTGGGCCACAATCTGTGCCAGGAGCAGAGAGGTCCCTCCCCACAGGAACTTCTTGGCAATGGAGTTATTAGGAAAATGGGACAGGCTGTGGGGATCACTTGAGGGCACAGCCAGGGATGTGTCTTGACCAGCCTCCTGTTTAACATCACCAACTTTTTCATCCTTTTTTCTCTCTGTTTTGTCATGCTTGTTCCTCCAGAAACCACTGGGATCCTGCCCTTGCTTTGGTTCTTTCCTAGACATCCCATGACAAGTCTTGCCCAGTCCCCAAATCCCCTTTCTGGCTGCCCATCATGAGTCTCAGAGCCCGAGGCCGAATTCCCCATCCTCAGCTGCAAGGTCACCCTGAGAGGTTCTGCCATTGACCCACTTGCTTAAAGTTTCATACAGATACCTTGGAACTTGATTTCAATTAATTTTTTACGTTTTGGGTTTAGAAAGGATTCTCCAAAAATGTGGCAATTCATGTCCTCAACATGGAAATTCTTTGGAGAAGGAGTTTGGGACTTTAGACTCAAAAGAATCACAGAATGATTTGGCTTGGAAGGGAGATAAAAGGTCATGTGGTCCAAGTCCCTGGGCATGGACAGTGATATCTTTTACTAATTGAGGTTACTCACACTCCCTGACCTTGGAAAAATGCAGGGATGGGACATCCACTTCTGGAAACCTGTTCCACTTCTTGCTGCCCTTATTATTAAATCTTTCCTCCTATTATCCAATAAAAACCTCTTCTCTTTCAGTTCAAAGCCACTGCCCCATGTTCTGCCACTACAGGCCTTGGTAAAAAGTATCCCTGTGATTTCCTGAGACTATGAGCATGACATTTTCATCTGCAAAAACATTAGTGAGTGCCCAGAGATCTCCCAAGATGGGCTTGAAAGGTCTCAAGCACATGAGCACTAGAGAGGGGCTGAGGAGCTGTGGCCTCAGTGGTGTGGAGACTGAGGACAGCACAGGACAGCCCTCAGAGGGCTTGAAGGGAGGATTTAGAGATGGTGGATCCTTCCATCATAGCAGAAAAGAGCATGAGAAAGAAAGAGATAATGCCAAGTGCAGCTGGGGAGGTCCCGAGTGGACATGAGGAAAAAGGAATTTCACACTTGCCTTCCCAGGGGCTGGGGGTCAGGGCTTGGCCCGTTGGATCAAGGAAACAACTCAAGGTTTATTCAGCATCAGAGCCACCTTTCCCTTGCTTGTCCATCCTTGCCATCACTGTCTGCAGTTTTCTGCTCTAACTGGAACCCGGGGACACGTTCTCAGTTGTGTCCCTCAGTGAGACTCATTAGCACTACAAGAAACTTCAGTGTTTCAATCTCACTTTGACTTCTTGAAGTTGTTTGAACTTCCTCTAAGGGACTGAGTCTCATGTAAAAAATGCCAAACCCCCTCGGGGGTCATGAAATGCCTGAGGCTGTTGCTGTGCTGCTGAGCTGGGCCGGGCTCCTGGCACACAGGGAGCTCCTGGCAAGCAAGAAGAGCTTCAAAGAGACAGCTCTGCTGGTGAGCAGCTCCTCTGCACAGCCCAGCAGGGCTGAGGGCACTGCCAGGGCAGCTCAGGGACACCAGCAGGACACAGACAGATCTTCAAGGGGTTTAGAACTGGGAGGATTCCTGAGAACTCCCTACAGGTGGAATCTTGGCAGGGCTGCACATGGTGAATCTGTGGCTGCAGGGCAGTGCAGGGGCAGCTCCTGGAGGCATCTCCTAAAGCTGGCCCAGCCCCAGCTGATGGGATGGGTGAGCAGGGGGCTGTTTTGGGGCCGTTTGGAAGAGCTGTGAAGCCGGGGGTGCAGCCAGGGGTGCCCAGGGCTGTGGGGCAGAGCAGGGTCCTGCAGCCCAGGGTGCTGTGCTGGGCAGGGACTCTGCTTCCTGCCAGGGGCAGCTCTCAGCCGGTCCAGGGAGCTGCTCCCAGGGCTGGGGCACAAGGGCTGTGGGCAAGGAGCAAACCTGGCAGCTGAGGGAGGATCTTTTCCATGTCTTGCTGTTGCAGGGTCAGACCTGCTCACAGCTCCACACCACTACACCATATTCAATGCAGAATTTTTTGCAAAGCTCAGAAACGACAGGAGCTACAGGAAAGGAATTAGTCCTGAGGTGTGTTTCCTGCTTAGGCTTTATAGCAGAGACATTGTTCTCTCAGTTCAGGAGGCTGCACTGAAATTCCAACTCTTTTCCTCTCAGAAATGAATATTTCAGGCAGGATCAGAGATGAGCACAGGATCCTAGGCAGTGCTGAGCCTTGCCTTGGGGGTGGGCACTCTCCTGTCCCAGCCCTTGGCTTCCCTGTGGGAGGGCTCCTGTCCTGCTCTGTCCAGCACAGCTGCACCTCTGGGCTGGCACAGGGGACACTTCCCGGAGCTGCCCTTTCAAGCAGTGCTGCCCTGCTCTCAGCACAGATCTTGGTGAGGATTTTAAAGATTAATCTGTATGTGAAGTCATCTTCAAGCCAACACAAAGGAAAGTGCAGGGCAGATGGGAAACAGACTGAGAGGCACTGCAGCTCTCCTGGCTCTGCAATAGGCAACGGAGAGCTCAGCCCTTCTGCCTGTCCTGTCTAAATGCTCTTCAGATTTGCCATCAGAAAAATTTGACCCTAAGAAAATACTCCCCAGGTGTTATGATTGTAACCAAAAAACCCAGTCAAAATTATTTTAAGGATACACTGTGTCTCTCTCCTGCAGCACAAATTGCTCTGAGACAACAGTACAGGAATTGAACTTTTCCATCAGAGCTGGGTTCCATGTGACATCCCCTGTGATCATGAGAGCTGTCCCAAACCAGCTCCATGTCTGCACTGCAGCAGAGCAAAGCTGAGTCCTTGGCAGCACGTGGGCAGAGCTCCTGCTCCTCACAGCACCCTGAGAGAGCACAAACCAGAGAAAAGAAATGCCTTGACTTGGAGGGGATTTCCCCGAAAACTGCACTGCCTTTGCTGAGAGGGGGCTGTCTTAACTGTTCTCTGTCTTTTTCTTTTCAGAACAGACCCTGTCCTAAGGAACAGCAAATGTCCAGCAGCAGCTCCATGCCCCAGTTCCTCCTCCTGGCATTCACAGCAGGAGCCGGTCCAGGCGCCGCCATTCTTGCAGCTCTGACCCACAATTCAGGGCGTGTTAATAAACTCAAAAATAACCTTACATATGGAATTTCCTGTCACCTCTCTTCTGTATGAAGGAGTGTCATTAATCGAAACACTGTGTCCAGTTCAAACGGACCAAATTCTGGCCAAACCACTCCTTTCAATTGTCCAAACAACGGCCAGGCATACACAGACAGCCAATAAAGCCGTTCCTTTTTTAAAGCTTCCCTTGGGTCGGTTAAGACCTTCCAATGTTCCAAGACTAGATCCAAGGGGGATTCTTTAGGGACCTCAATAGGGACCTCAAACTTTGAATCTTCAAACTTTGAATCTACACCACCCATGATTGTAAAATGCAAATGAACCACGATCACACACCGGGATTCGAACTTACTACCTCGGGGTTACAAGCTGTTCCAGTAACCTCTCTGCTATTGTTTCGAGTCTCACCGACTCCCAGAGCCTACACCGGCTCCCCCACGGCGTCAGAGCACACAGAAGGCGTCCCTTCTAACAAAACCAGTCCGAGACTGAACCCCGCTCTGACCCGG
>NW_020917727.1:0-2320 GCF_003984885.1 Neopelma chrysocephalum | reverse complement strand
CAGAATTTTCTCCCTCCGCTTCCCAAATATAAAAGGGACTTTCTGTGCTGAACACCGAGCCGGGAGCACTGACGGGCTCGGCGCAGGGGCCGTGTGGTATTTGGTTTCTGTACAGTTCCTGTTTTTATAATGAAGGGGGAAGGGAAGGAAGGGAGCTGCTCCTGCCAGCACGCCAATAATCTGTCACAAAGGACTGGAGCTCTCAGAGCCAATTAGTCCACCAGTGAACCATTTAGCTGCTGAAATAAATCCAGTCCCAGGCACGGAATCAGCAGGATTCGGGACAGAAAACCCTGTGTGGGTACGCAGGGCACTGAGCTGGTGCAGATTTGTGCACAGATGCAACTTCCTACGTTTTAATACTGAGTGCTTTTGACACACAAACTGGCCCCTGAAACTCCCTTGGGTCACAACGTGCAAAGGTGGGACAGCTTTATCCAGAACACATAGACCACACAATTTCTCAAAGGTGGATCAGAATCTGTGCCAGCCTGTGGTGGAACCATGAAAGCCACCCACAGGAGTTGCATTTCCCATATGGATATCAGGTGGGGACCAGTCCCTGCCACAGGAAAGGTAAATCCATGGTGGGGTGGGAAGGGCCAAGATCCTACCCTGGCAGAGAAGGGTGGATGTGCCACCGCAACATCTCCCAGCAATGCTGCTGTGGGTGGAAAAACACCATTAAGGTGGGACAAAGTCTAGGAAAGCAACTGCAGAGTCTGTCTCCCTCTAAATGTGATGTCTCCATCATCCAGACACAAAGCCGTGCTTTGGACCTCCCTGCACCAGTCTTGTTTTTCCAGCTCCTTAACCGTATCAGAACAAGACCAAAAAAATTACTTCTTTTTATATTCTTGTAGTGAGTTGGCCCCGGCCAGATACCAGGTACCCACTAAAGCTGTTCTCTCACTCTCCCTCTGCAACCGGGCAGAGGAGAGAGGAAAAAAACAGCTAAGAATTCATGAGTAGAGATAAGAGCTGGGAGAGGTCAGTGACTGATCACCTTCATGGGCAAAACAGACTCAAAGTGAGGATAGTACTTATATTTATTATTAACAGGATAAGAGCCAAAGAGTGAGAAATAAAAGTCTTAAAAACACCTTCCCCCACCTTTCCTTCCATGTTCTCCTTCCTGCCCCCCAGTTGTTGTTTCTGCTGCTGCTCAGGGAGAGGAGTTGGAGTCCTTCCCCTGCTCCCATGGGGTCCCTCCCACGGGAGATAGTCCTTGATGGACCTCTCCAGTCTGAGTCCATCCCTCGGGCAGCAGCTCTTCCCAACCTGCTGTCCCGTGGGTCACTGCTCCTTGGGGTCAGTCCTTCACGGATGAGCTGTACTGGTGTGGGTCCCCCCACAGGGGCCACGAGTCCTGCCCAGGAAAAGCGTGCTCCAGCCTGGGCTTCCCTCTCTATGGGCTGCAGGTCCCTGCCAGGACCCTGCTCCATCCTGGGCCTGCCACGGGGTCACAGCCTCCTTCCTGCATCCACCTGCTCCAGCGTGGGAGCCTCCATGGGCTGCAGGGGGGTCTCTGCACCCCGATGCTCCCCGATGGGCTGCAGGGGGGTCTCTGCACCCCGATGCTCCCCCAGGGGCTGCAGGGGGTCTCTGCACCCCGATGCTCCCCCAGGGGCTGCAGGGGGGTCTCTGCACCCCGATGATCCCCCAGGGGCTGCAGGGGCACAGCTGCCCCACCCTGCTCTGCCCCACGGGCTGCAGGGCCTCAGCTCCAGCGCCTGGAGCCCCTCCTGCCCCTCCTCCTGCACTGCCCTTGGGGTCTGCATTGCTGTTCCCATGTTCTCACTCCGCTCTTCCCTGGCTGGAATTCCTTCTGCGCCAAAACCTTCTATTCCTAAATATGTTATCCCAGAGGCGTTACTGTCACTCCTGACTGGCTCGGCCTTGGCCAGTAGCAGGAAATCCGTCCTGGAGCTGGCTGGCATTGGCTCCATGGGACAGGGAAGCTTCTGGCAGCTTCTAACAGAAGCCACCCCTGTAGCCCCCCCGCTACCAAAACCCAGCCACAGAAACCCACTGCACTCAGTTACTTCCACTTGCCCCAGGATGGTTCCAGTTTCCATCAGTATGATCCCAGTCACTCCCAGTTTATGCTAGTTGCCTCCAGCATGCACCCTGTCACTCCCAGTTGCTTCCAGCATGATCCCAGTTGCTCCAAGTATGTTCCTAGTTGGCTTCCAGCATGGCCCACTGGCTCCCAATTCCCCCCTGCGTAGTTCCAGTCACTCCCAGTTTGATCCTGGTCACTTACAGTCACTCCCACTATGATTCCAGTATGGTGCTGGTCACTCCCACTATGATCCCA
>NW_020917726.1:0-474 GCF_003984885.1 Neopelma chrysocephalum | reverse complement strand
GTGTGTCCCAGGTGTGTCCCCAGCCCTCCAGGTGTGTCCCTCACCTGTCCAGGTGTGGCCCAGGTGTGTCCCCAGCCCTCCAGGTGTGTCCCTATTCCTCCAGGTGTGTCCCTCACCTGCCCAGGTGTGTCCCAGGTGTGTCCCAGGTGTGTCCCTCACCTGCCCAGGTGTGTCCCAGGTGTGTCCCAGGTGTGTCCCTCACCTGCCCAGGTGTGTCCCCACCCCCCCAGGTGTGTCCTTAAATGTGTCCCAGGTGTGTCCCCAAGTGTCCCCGGTGTGTCCCAGGTGTGTCTCAGGTGTGTCCCAGATGTGCCCAGGTGTGTCCCAGGTGCATCCCCATCCCTCCAGCTGTGTCCCTATTCCTCCAGGTGTGTCCCTCACCTGCCCAGGTGTGTCCCAGGTGTGTCCCAGGTGTGTCCCTCACCTGCCCAGGTGTGTCCCAGGTGTGTCCCCAGCCCTCCAGGTGTGTCCCTC
>NW_020917725.1:0-319 GCF_003984885.1 Neopelma chrysocephalum | reverse complement strand
ATCCCAACCCCTGTCTGTCCATCCCAACCCCTGTCTGTCCATCCCAAACCCTGCCTGTCCATGCTGGACACACCGTGTCCATCCCAAATCCTGCCTGTCCATCCCAAACCCTGTCTGTCCATCCCAAACCCTGACTTGTCCATGCTGGACACACCATGTCCATCCCAAACTCTGTCTGTCCATCCCAAACCCCCAAACCCTGTCTGTCCATCCCAAACCCTGTCTGTTGATCCCAAATCCTGTCTGTCCATCCCAAACCCTGTCTGTTGATCCCAAATCCTGTCTGTCCATCCCAACCCCTGTCTGTCCATCCCAACCC
>NW_020917724.1:0-4684 GCF_003984885.1 Neopelma chrysocephalum | reverse complement strand
CCTTGGAAACGCCACAACACATTGAAACACTTTTAAAACACAATTGCTGACTCGCAAAGATACACATAAGAAATTGGGACACATTCTAAGCCACAGCCGCTAGCAAAACGAAACAAGTAACCCACACACCCCTCTCCTCGCTACACTGCTAGCAGCAGCACAGCCCATAAGCATGCAGCAGGGGGGAGGAACAGCAGTTTGCAATCCGAACTCACTATCGGGACCCCAGAGCCGAGGGAATACGAACAGCTGGAAAAACCGGGACCCCCAATGCAGGATCCCAGCCCATGGGACCTTTGCAGGGAACCCCGGCACAGAGATGGGGGTAATGATCCAGTATGCTTACCCCCAATCCCTGCAGATGATCACCCACGTGTAACCTCATGGGCGCCGCCATCTTACCCATTACATTGCCTGGGTACTGAACTGTCTCTTCCGGTCCCTGAGCCGCCCCGCCCCACCCATAGGCGCGAGGGGGGAGGTAGCCCCGCCCCCTCGCCGCCTCTGACACCCGCCCACACCCCCCCACCGGCAACCGAGGCTACCGCAGCCACGGGGAGGGGGGGAAGGGGGGAGGAGGAGGAGGGATTCTCAGTAGTTCCGTCGGGAAGCAGCAGGGAGGCAAAAAGGGTAAAGTCGGATAAGAGGTGGGAAAACAGAGGTAAAACAGTTCAACTGGGTGGCCTGAAGGATAATCGGGCATACCCAAATGAATTTAGCCTAAGCCACACCCCTCAGCCTGAGCCCCTACACGGAGCTATTCAGAGGCTGAGGCATTTGGTAAGAGATAGTGGCATATCCCTAAATGATGCCTGCGGGTATCCGAGGGCATCGAATTCCATCCATTTTTCCACCTCACATGACACAGAACATGTGCACTGCTTATCTAACTTTCGGGAGAATGGTGCCAGAAACACACCAAACACCCCAACTGGTATAACAGTAAATCCATTGACTGGAGAAGAGAGACACAGCACAGCAGGTGCCCAATTGAATCATTCCTGAGAAAAATACAAAGTAACAATCACACAGGCACTGAGAGCCATGAGAAGGCTTCTCACCACAGACAAAAACAGCAACCTGCCCAGCACAAGAGTGTTACACAGTTGTGCTGAGCGAAACTCACGACATTTAAATTGGCTGCGGACTGCTTTGCATAGGCAAATTGAATACAATGAGGCCAGAGAAATGCTGTATAAGCAGTTGGCTTCTGATAGGGTGAATGCAAGCTGTGAAAAGGCTTTGCAAACCCTCTCTGGAGGGGTTGAACACAGCACCGCTGAGCTGGTTCAACCTTACCAAGGATTTAGCTCTGAGGAGCACTAATCTGCCTCTCCAGCTGCGGCCCTAGAAGCCCAGCTAGGAATACGAAAAGAGGCCAGACTCAGAGCAAGTGGTGTCAGATGCAGTAGCACTGACCGCTCTCAAGGAGATTATATCTGGAGACCCCTTTGCAGCAATGCCCCAAAATACTCTAATGGCAAGGAATGGGCTGAGTTACACCCAGGGTGCCGAGGGCGAAACAAGTGCGTTGCTGCCAGCATCGCCCTGGTTGTTGCCGTCCTGCTTGCTGCCTTCTGTGCCATGGGCTTTCATGTGCCAGAAAGGAAGCAACTCGAAGCAAGCCCCAAGGTGACAACAAACAGCCTAAACAATACCCTTATATACTGCACACCCAAAAAAGGTGACAGATGGAGAATGCTGCCAGACTCTAGAGCAGTAAGCACAGTCATAAAACATGTAGGAGCACAGCAGCATGGACTGCCTTTACCCGATGTGCTCCCAACGAGTTGGCCGCTATTGGTAACTGATTTAAAGACTTGTTCCTCTACCACCTTCCTACACCCTGAGGGTATTCCAAGGCTTGCCTGTCCCATCATGGCCTTGTGCATGGCCCGTGCAAGTATATTGCTGGGCTGTCTGTCCTCAGGAAATGCAAATAGCCAAGACAACCACGATACACCCTCATACAGGTAGCATACCAATGAGCATGGCCACAGAAAATGAACTGCCTTTTACTCTTACTGCTCTAATCCAAAATGTCCGAGATGTAGGGTTACAGCTTGCAGCAGAGAAAATGCAGCAACCGTTACCCTGAATTTTCCTTGGACAAGAATTCACGCAGCAAAAAGATTCTCCACAACTGCTGCAGCTCAAGGTAAAAAACACTTTATATTTACACGAGTTGCAAAAGCTTTAAGGGGCCACAAACCGGTTAAGGCCTATTTTAGGCTTGACCACAGAGGAGCTACACCCTCTACTTCAGCTGCCAAAAGGAGACTCCAGTCCAATGTCTAACAGGCTACTGATACCAGAAGCCAAAAGAGTGTTAGACATTAGTACCAAGGCAATAGAGAGAGGGATAGGCAGAGGGAGAAATCCTGAACTACAGATCTGCCTAACCCTCATTCCCAACAGGTATCAACTATTAGCAGCCTTGTTACCGTGGGATCAGACTAAAAAAGACCCACTGCAACTTCTAAAGTGGCTAATTTTGCCCCATGTACCATCCAACACTGTGTGGACTGTTAATGAGATGTATGCAAAGCTTGTCATTCAAGGCAGAGAAAGACTGCAGAACTGAAAGGAGGGGACCCTACCTTTACCACCATCTACATGCCAGCTCTGAAGGACAACTTGGATAAGATGCCAGCTGAGGACGCAAGGTTCCGAGCTGCCTTAACAAGCTTTCATGGTAAAACTTTAATGCATCTCTCTGTTGCCCGTAAACAAAGACACAAACCAACAGAGTGCCGGTTTATGCGGTGCTTTATTCGGGGCCCCGGGAACCTGAGGACTAGCGTCCCAAGTCAGGATTCCAAAGACCCTCATTTTCAGTTCAGCTTTTATACACAAACAAGTTTACATTTGGTTTCCACGGCAAAATTAGTACGTGCAGTCCCACAGCAGAACAGTTTCATTCAGTTACAAACGAGCTCATACTGCTAACAATTGACAATCAACTACTCTAATCATAAATCTACTCAAGCTGTCTTATCCCTAGTAACTGTTTAACAGACCCTCACCACATCCAAGGTAACAAATCATTATATACATGCTTGACTAGATTCTTTAATTATTGTTTCCACTTCTTCAATACATTTCATGCTCACAAACAAGGTTGCTAACTTACTACTTTGGAGTGTTGCTCTCTAGGCCTACTCTCCTACTAAGCCTTAGCTATTCTACTGCTAATTTAAATTGCTCTGCAGCATGTCCCCCCTTTTGAGCATCCTTCAATCTTCCAATCTGCAAGGATGCTCAAATCACATCAGGCTCTCGTTTCTTGATGAGTGGGAGATGGTTCTTCGTGTGGTGAGATTACTTCTTTTCTTGTTATAGCTTTCATGATGCGTCTCGTATGTTGACCTTCTTTTACAATCATTCTTAAAAGACACTTATAAACAGTTATGGCTATGACAATAATTATTACAATCAATATTCCGTACTGGATAACAGAAGATATCCATCCTGACACATGAAGACCCTGGGAGCTGAATAATTCTCCTATCCAATTGTGTTCTGCTACTTTTTGTAGTTCATGAACATTCTCATCAATTTGCTCCAATTGACTAATATCTTTTTCTACTTCCTGAGTGACATTTGGGATGTGTACACAACAATGCTCGTCTTTTGCATGCAGGTATCCACAGACGCCGTGCTCTTTTAATAGAATTAAATCTAAAGCCATTTGATTCTGTACTGTCATTCTGGTAGTGGCTTGCAGTTGCAAATTTAAATCTTTAAATCCTTTCTTAGTCACGGCAGCCAATCTTTCGGTTTGGCCCATTAATTTGAACAACATTTCTCTATTTCGATAAGTCGAGATAGGCGTAAACAAAGATTCCAATACCCATCCAAATTTGACTCCTGCTGATGGTTCATGCCAATCTCCCAACCCTAAGTCATCAATATTTTCACTAATTTCTCTTTTTCCTCGTGGTTGTATTTCTACTGATGTTAACTTATCCTGCTTCCACAATGGACAGAGAGTAGGTATCCCTAGTGTGACAGGTACAACCGGACCATCTATTGGCATGTGGGTGGTCCACTGGCCATGTCCCATTACCCACACCAAATTTCCTGGGCTCCTAACTGTGGTGGTACGGCAATCAATGTTTTTCACAGATCCCTTAATAGTATGATTATATCCCCGACATTCACATCCTAACTGCAAAAGGGTCCTGACTGGTATTAGTCCTATTTCATCATCAGGTGTGTCACAAGTATATACCCTGGTACAATTCCAATTTTCCTTTGTATGTGATTCTGTCCTCCAATTATGATTTCCTCTATTTCCTGCAGAATAAGTTTGATTCTTTTTCCCTTTCCAGTGAATACACCACTGTACCTCTCCGATGTAACTATAAGTCTCTAGTAGGCCGGGTCCCCAAATTGTTTGCCACTCTTCCATGGTTGTGGAGCTAGTAATATTTTGACATACTTCTTCTTGTTTTTCTCGTTTTATTTGAACTTGAACTTTAGAACATGGGTGCGTTACTGGACCTGTAACTAAACAAGTTCCCTTTAATTTATCAATGTTTTTGCTTGTTAGCCCTGTTCCAGTTACTACCCATCGGAAATATCCAGGCATCTGTTCACATTGTTTTTTAGTCATTTTGTCCAATAATGAACATGCATCTGTCATTTCATTCCACGTTTTGGTTATAAATCTGCAATTCCA
>NW_020917723.1:0-9240 GCF_003984885.1 Neopelma chrysocephalum | reverse complement strand
ACTTTGAAAAAGGAAGAACTTTGTAGGCTGTCTGTAGGTGCTTGGCCCTTGTTTGGACAAATGAGAGGAGTGACTTGGCTGGAATTTGGACCATTTGAACTAGACACAGTGTTTCGAATGATTTCACTTCTTCATGTAGAACAGAGATGGCAGGAAATCTGGTGTGCAGAGTTGTTTATGTTTCTATTAACACGCCCTGGATTGGGAGGGGGAGATAAGAAAAACAAAGGCTCAAAAGAGACAGAAAAATCAGAAATGGCTTTAGAAAAAGGGAAGAAGAAAGATCGAGTTAAGGCTGCTCCTGTCCCACAAATTTTATTTAAAGTTCTATTTAAGTTCCTTTCTCACTGGTTGAGTTACAGCAATGGAAGGATTCTGTAGGGGCATATAGAGATAACCCAGAGAGAGCAGCAAACTATGTCCAGAGAGCAATCAAAACTCAGAACCCTGACTGGTTATGACCTGGAAGTTATGATGGACACTTTATTAGATCAAACAGAGAAGAAGATGGTAAAAAGAGCTGCTCAAACTGCAATTGAGATGCTAAAAACCTCTGGACAGTTTCCAGGGGAAGATATTAAGGATATCTTCCCTCCTGATGATCCCAAATGGGATCCCAACGTGGCAGCAAATCTGGAAGCACTGAAACGTTATCAAGACTGGGTAATTTATGGATTCCGGTGTGGGGTTCCGAAGGCAATAAACTGGTCCAAAATGTGTGAGGTTGGACAAGATACAAATGAATCACCCACAGATTTTCTGAACGGGTTGAAGGATGTCATCAGGAAATATACTGACATTGACAGAGAGTCAGATCTGGGAAAGGAAAACCTGGTGTATTTATTTGTGGGACAGTCCACAGATGACATAAAGAAAAAAATTAGAAGCTGAAATTAAATTCTGCAAGGGGGGAGAAAAAAAAGTTATAATTCCAGACACTAAATATATCAATGCAACTACTCTTAGGACCATCAATAAAATAACTGAGGACATCTACCCTATACACTGTTAACCACATTGACAGAAGATTTAGGATGGTTCACTGTACTTGATCTTAAAGATGCCTTTTTCTGCATTCCTGTACACGAAGACAGCCAAGAGCTTTTTGCCTTTGAGTGGGAAAATCCTGAGACAGGGAGGAAAACACAACTAACCCGGAGAGTCCTTCCCCGAGGCTTTAAGAACAGTCCAACAATTTGGCCCTGAAAACGGCCAAAGAGGGAGTTGTAACGTGGACAGAGGAGACCAGAGATGTGTTTAAACAACTGAAATGGTCCTTGATGTCAGCTCCAGCACTAGGATTACCAGATTTAACTAAACCTTTCGAACTGTTCACACACGAGCAGTTGATGCCAATTTGTGCCCCAAAGAAGGCGCGGAGAAACTGCTCAGAGACAAATTTTCAGTCTATAAGCAGGAGGTATTTATTTATTTACGGCCGGGGAGCAGCCCAGGTCGCCCTGGACAAACTGCTCCACTCCAGTAACTTACAACTGAGATTTTTACACACTTTTTGTCAAGCAATTGCATCACACATTATGAATATTCATGATATTGCAAAATCTACTTTTAATATTCATAACAGGCAGAGTTGAGGCAGAGTTAGAGGTGTGGTCTCCAATTTGGGGAGAATTTCAGGGGTCGTTCCTGTTCTTCATCTTCATGAACTCAGTGTCCTTCCATCATCATCTTCATAAACTTTTGATCCTTCCCTAATTTGGATAGTTTCCTTGTGCATTTAGCAGGGATTTCCAGTGTCTGGCAAGAGTACCTGATTTCTTGGCTCGTCCCTTTTCTTATCTCCCTTTGTTTCTCTTCTATATGTCTTTTTTTGTGTATGCTAGCATTTTTAGTTCTTTCTGTCCATGCTTTATGTTCTTTCATGTCAGAGTGTCCTGTACTTTAGTGAATTTATTATCTTCGCTGTTTCTTAATACTAAGTTTTCTATACTTTTGCTTAAAGCCTGCATTTTGTATTTAATTCTCTAATTCCTGTATTGCTCTACTAAATTCGCATTCCAGGTTTTACCTGACTTCGCTGCTGCCGCCTTTGCGTCTTCTGCTGCCCACTCCCAGTGGAGAAGAACTCCCAGCTTTTTCAGTCCCAGACCTGGGTCCAGTTGAACACTGTTTCTGAGTTTCTAGGACCCCAGCCGGGGGGCTGAGGGGGCGTGGTCCCCAGCGGGGCTCCTGCCCCTTCTCCCCTCGTGCTCTCAGAACATGGCCACTTCTTCTCCAGCTACCTCATCCCCCTTCTTTTCCACTCTGGTGTGATAGGTTTGAATTTTGCAGGGGCGCTGATTGGGTCAACATCAGGAGAGACACCACCCCCTCGGGGGTTCCCATTTTTTGAACTCCAGGGGAAAAAACACCTTTTTTCCCCACCACACCCCCGGAAACCAAAGAACCAAGCCCCCACCATGGGACAGTTCAACCCCATCCGTGTGCCAAAGGCTCCTTTGGGATGTCACAGCCTATCCTCTCCATTCCAGAATAGCCCCTGGCAACCAAAGAGCCAACGCCTCACCACCCTGAAATGCAGCCCCACCCATGTGTCATGGACCCCTTGGTGATGTCACAACCTATCCTCTCCAGTCCGGAATGGGCCTCAGCAACCAAAGAACCAACGTCCTACAAGCCCAAAGTGAAGCCCCACCTGTGTGCCATGGGCCCCTTTGTGATGTCACGGACTATCGTCTCCATTCCAGAATAGCCCCTGGCGACCAAAGAACCAACACCCCACACCAGCACAGTGCAGACCAAGCCATGTGCTTTGGGCCCTTTTGTGATATCATGGACTATCCTCTCCACTCCAGAATGACCCCTTGTCGTAGTTTCACCTTGGCTGAACGCCAGGTGTCCATCTAGACTACGGTAACCAACAACCCCCAGGAGGGAAAGGGAAGAGAGAAGAAAAAAAAACCAACATAAAAAACCAGGTTTACTAAGGAAGGGCAGTTTACATATACACTGAGAAGGAAAATAAGACTAAAAGCACTACACACACACAGGGAAAAAGAAACTAACAGTAAAATTCCCCACGAGAAGCGAGGGGAAGCGTCTGTCTACAGGGCAGCTATCCCGGAAGAGAGAGAGCAAGCTGCTTCCTCCTCGCTCTCTTATATCTGAGCTGACGTAACAGGGTATGGAATATCTGTTTGGTCAAAATAAATCAGCTGACTTACCCTAGGTTCTCTCCCAGGAAAAGGAAATGTTATTTAGGTAAACAAACCCACTCCAATCTCCACCCCTTTTTCCATACCATTTTACATCACACCCATTTCCCGTATTCACCTGTATCCTGTGCTTATACAGGTCTTGTCTTCTAAGGCTATCTTATTGTTGAACTCCAGTATCAGCTTAGTTTGGGTCTTCCTCATCTGGTGACTTATTTCCTGTAACATACAACTCAGAATATGAATTAATTTCCCCCCAAAGTTAAATCTCCTTGAGGAACACACTGATTCTCTCCATCTTCTCTCATTATCCACCAAGTATATCCTGGTCCCTGAGCAAAGACAATCCCACGAATGGGTTTGCCTTGGCTCGAGGCAAGGTTCATCCAAACTGCTTTACCTAACATACCTCTCAAGTGAATTACTGGGACTTTGTCTCCATCCACAATGTGAAGAAATTCTGATTGGGAAGGGCCGGCTCGATTGACGGAGCCTCTGGTGTTGACTGACCATGTAGCTTTTGCTAGGTGCTGATCCCAATTCTTGAAAGTTCCCCCACCCAATGCCTTCAGAGTGGTTTTCAGCAGCCAGGGGTGGGCTTTCCAGGAGGGTGTCCTGAAGAACTCTCCAGCCCACAGGCTGGATGGAGTGGAGCCCTGCCCTGCCCTTTGTGCCATTGGAAACAGCCCATGGTCCTGCCCAGCCTTGTTCTTGGCTACTGAGCCTTCCAGGACTATGGCAGAGGGTGGAGAGGAGTGATCCCCATCCTACTGGGTCTGCTCCCCACCCTGACCAGCATGGCCAGTGCAGGGTCAGCCCAGGGTGCCACAGCCCCTCCCTGTGCAGAGCAGCACCTCCAGCTCAGGGCCCTGCAGGGATCCCAGGCTGGGATCTGCAACTGGCCAAGGCAGCCTGGACACACTGACCTGGGCAAAGGGATGTCCCTGCAGAAGAGCAAGGCAGCATTTGTGGGCCTGCAGAGAGGAATCCCTGACACAGAGAAACCTCTTTCTGCAGCCCCCCCTGGGGACAGGCTGCTCTGTCCCTGGGCCAGGACTCTGTGCTGGGCTGGGCAGAGGGGCTGGCACTGAGGGGCACAGTCAGGCTGTGCTGGGCATCTCCTGCAGGTGACACCAGGGCTCCTGCAGTTTCCCTGACCTCCATTTCCTCCTGCCATGCCGAGTGTGCAGCCCCTGAGCTGATGGGGATGCTGAGACTCCTCTCTGTGCCCCAGGAGCTGCTGTGCCCTTCAGAGGGGCTGGGGCTGTGGGGGGAGTGCCCAGAGCTCTGCAGCCCCCTGGGCTGGGCACTGCTGTGGGGCCAGACCAGACTGGGCTGCTCCACCAGTTGACCTTTATAATGAAATCACTTCTAATTTTCTCCTGAAGAACCATGAGAATATGTGTTGTGTCCTGAGGACTACACTGGAACTGTGGGATAATAGGAAAAGTTTTGGTGTCAGGGATATTGAGAAGGCTGGGCAGTGTCACTGGGAGACCTCTCCCAAACCCTTGGAAAGGCCAGAGCCATCCCAGAGCTTCCTGGGGCCTTGGCAAAGGCAGACATGGAAGCAGTCTGCAAACAGAGCAGCAAGGAGGGTTGGCAGAGTTCCAGACTGCTCAGGCTCAGCAGGGAAGGGGATCTGGCAAGTCCTCCTGCAGCCATTCCCAGGCATTGGAAGGAGAAGGCAGGGATTGCCGAACCCCTGTGGGAGGGAATAGAAGGGGATGTTGTGTGCCCAGACTTCAGCAGGGCCTTTCACATGGTCTCCTGTGTCTCCTTGGAGTCAGACTGGTGAGAGCTGGACTGGACAAGTGAAACATGTGGTGGGTGGGAAGCTGAATGACTGATGAGGCTCAAAATCATGGAACAAATTCCTCTTGGCAGCAACTCCCAGGTGACATCCATCAGGGACCAGCCCTTGACCATTCCTATGGAACATCTTTATTATGTCTCTGGATGATGGGATGAAATGCACTTTCCACTCCTTTGTGGATGATGCCAAGTGCAGCGAGTCTGTGAGAAACCTTGGCTAGTTAATGGTGACTTGTACAAAAAATGTGGTCAAGATGACTGAGTTGGAGAAACTTGTCTTGCCATCAGGTGCCCAGCAAGGCCCAGGACAATGAAGAAACAACTCATAGGTCAGAGGAAAGGCAATTTAAAAGGGGGGCAAAAAGATCAAACACAACCAAACACAACCAAACAAACACAGAATCACAGAATATGCTGAGTTGGAAGGGACTCACAAGGATCATCCAGTCCAACCCAACTCTTCCATTGCCATCTGCCCCCACCCCAGCAGGCTCTGGAGCAAAGCACGGCTGAGGTCCAGCCCAGCTCTGCTCTGACAGAAAGAACCTGCAGTCAGGGACAGGAAGAGGACAAAGTCTTGTTTAACCAGACTGAGGAATTAATGGGCTCAGTGACCTCCTGTATTCCTGAGCACTTGAATGACCCTGTGGATCAGGTTTGGTAGCAGTGAGGGGGCTGCAGGTTTCCCTTAGGGAAGAGGAGATCAAGAGCTGACTCTGAGTCAGAGAGAGCCAGTTTCAGGTGGCTCCAAAATGGACCAGCCAGTGCCCAAAGCTGAGCCAAAAAGCAATTCCAGAGGCACCTGTGTGATAACCCTTTGGAGAAAGGATAAAATCCAGGGTGCTGGAACCCAGAGAGGAGTGAGAGAAATGTGGGAGAAACAACCCTACAGGCACCAAGGGAGTGGAGAAGGAGGAGGAGTGAGAGAGAGCCTTGGTGGGCACCTGGCAGCCAAAAGCCAACCCCCAGCCCTGAGAGCCACAGCTGAGCCCAGCACAAAAGCTCCTTTAGGTCTGGAGGTTCTTTGCAGCAGTTTTTTAGCAGAGCTGCCAGATGGGCCATCAAAGGGGATGCTCAGCTGGGTCTGAAACGTGTGATCCTTGTCAGCCTTGGTTCTGTAGGATAATACAGAACTGTAGAATCCTAAATAGTTTGAGTCATCTGGGACCTTTATAGGTCATCTAGTCCAACCCCCCTGCAATGAACGGGGACACGTTCAACTACATCAGGTTGCTCACAGCCCTTTCTAATCTGGTCTGGAATGTTTCCAAGGCTGGGGCTTCTATGACCTCTCTGGGCAACCTGTGCCAATGTTTCACCACCCTCAGTGTAAAAAATTTCTTCCTCATATCTTGTTCAAATCTGCTCTTTTTTAGTTGAAAACCATTATCACTTGTCTTATGACAACTAAGTCTGTCCCCATCCTTCATATAAGTATGATCTCAGGAGCTCCTGACAAGCCTTGACTAAACCAGCTGAGCAATGAAGAGCCCCTGGACTGGACCAGGGGTGTGGTGAAGTGTCCCTGGACTGGACCAGGTGCTCCTGGATGATACAGGTGGGAACAATCCAGAGTGTGACAGTTGGGGAACACAGGATAATCAGTCATCCCATGAAAACCTTGGAACATTCCCTGCCTGAATTGTAGCCCAAATGGAACAGTTTGGATGCAATTCCCAAATATTTTGGAAACTCCAATCATTACTGACACCAGGATGGAAATTCAGCAGATAACTAAAGCCAGTCACCTTGGGAGCCCACAACCAGCGGGGCTGAGGGAGGCCCTGGCAGCTCCCCAGCACCTCCCTCTCAGTGGGACACCTCTGGCAGCCTCTCGCAGCTTGGGAACCCTCCAGTTTGCAACACTCCAAAGACCCTCGCTGATGCCCAGGACAATTCTGATCCCCCTCTACAAACACTCCTCCAGATGTGCCCCTTGTCTGTTGGGAAACACAAAGGGATTTGTGGGAGTATTTCCCTGAACACAAGGAGACTTTTGGAGAGGGACCTTTCCACACCCAGCTCTTGATGTGTGCACACATCTCTGCCTGGGTGTGGGTGTGAATTGACTGTGGTGGGAATGTTGTTATTGTGAATCTATAAGTCAGTCACTGTTGAAATTGTAGCAAATGCTATTGAATCACTTGATAATCGTTCAACTGGCCAATGATTAAGTGCTACTAATCTCTTTTGTCCCCTTGTCTTTGGATCCAAATCCTTCGTGCCCTGACCCTCTTGCATCCCATGCTCTGTGTAAATCATTCCCTTTCATCAAAAAAAATATATTTTTTGTGACTTCCACTTTAAAATGTTCCTTGTTATCTAAACTGCAAACTAACTCCAATTAGCTGTTCAAGTCTTGAAGACTTGAAGACAATTAAAGGAAGGGAAATAATTTGTTTTTCAGTGTTTTAATGGATCCTACAGTGTTTTTGGAGCTGTGTCAGCTGTCAGTTCAAGATGAGCCATGTCAGAACTGATGAGATTTGGGGGTGAGGAGCAAGGTTGATCCTACAGGGTCAGTGTGGATCTCCTGAGGAGACACTCAGCATCAAGATCACTTGGAGAACACCTCTATCATCTCTCCTCTGAACTAAAAAATATCCATCATTGAACTAAAACAAAAAAAGTACAGTCTTTGAAGACTTGTTTTGAAATTGCCTTGAAGACAATTAAAGGAAGACAAAGAGATCCTGAGGGATTTCTGCATTTTAATGAGCCCCACGGTGTGTTTGCAGCCCAGCCCATGATGCTGAGGTACTGAGAGAAGATTGAAGCAGCTGCTGAAGAAGTCAGAAGCCAAACTGCAAGTCCCTTGAAGCATTGCTGGGCCCCACTGAGGGCAGGCACTGACAAAGCCTCCCCAGGGACTCCTTGGAGCAGCTCCTTGGAGGCCAGGAGGGCAGGCAGACAAAGGCTCTGGGCAGGCCCCTGCAATGCTGAGCAAAGCCTGCCTTGGTTTTGTGGAGCACAAAGGCCAAGGCCTGAGCCCCAGGCCCTGGCCCAGCAGATCCTGTCCCTCCCAGCTGCTCAGGGCTGTTTGGGGGGCAGTGGGATGGGAGGGGGAGGAACAACCAAGGCCCAAAACTGGGCAACCCCTGCCAGGTTCCTGAGGGAGGGGCGAGGCAGAAACCAAGTGCAGAAGCTGCAAGGCAAGTTGCTTGTGGTGGCCTGAGTGGCAGAGGCAGCTGCCGGAGGCAAGGGGACAAAGGCCTGGGTGCCTTTGGGCCTTGCAGCCCTGCCAGAGCCCTTGGCCATCTCTCCTGCAGGCTGTCCTGGCCTGGCCCTGCTGCTGCTCTGGCCTTGCAGGCTGCACACACCCCTCCTGCTTTCCCACCCCCCTCCCAGCAGCATTTCTAGACCCTCTCTGATGTCTCTGCACCAGCTCTGGCTGTTGCCATGTGCACTTGGCCTTCTTACCTTGGATGCTGAGCCCCTGTGCCACAGGACATCCCTCCCAGAGCCCAGGCCCTTCTCCTGGGGGTCACTGCAGAGCTGAGCAGGTACAGGTCACCTCCCATTCCTCTGCCAACCCCCTGGGCCTGCTCTGGGCCCTTCAGGTCCTTGCCCTGCTCCCAAGGGCTGTGGGGGTGCTGAATGGTCAGGGCTTGGGGTTTAGAGCTCAGGGTGGGGATTAGGCAGAACTTTGGGAGGTTTGTTGTTCTGCTGGCAGGGTCTGGTTCATGATTAGGGGAAGAGGGTTTTGGGCTGGGTCAGGATTAAAGCTTGGCTTTTCATACTGGTAATACAGGTTTGGGAATGGGGTGGGCATTAGAGGACTAATAAGAGTGTGGAGTTCTGGGTTTGGGCTTTTTCTGGCTTGGAATTAGAGCAGTGGATTCCTTTCAATGGGAGGGACAGCACTTTTGGGTAGTGTTGGGGCCTGAGACTACAAAGAGGGTAAAGGTTCATCAGGAATGTTTGCACAGTCAGTGTTTCAGCACCCTCAGCATTACCTGAACCTGGTTTTACCTCATCAAAATCTTTCCTCTCTATTGGCCAAGACACTCTGTCCTTCCCCTATTATCTTATCCCTTTTGTCACAGGTCCTCCTAACCTCCTCAACACTTTCATCAGGATGGGCTCAGCTTTGTGATGATGCTGTGCAACCTCCTGGAATCAAGGAGCCACTGTGAAACTGCAGAACCTCATGGAATTACGGGGCCATTGTGACATTGGGGAAAGCCATGGAATCAGGAGGCCATTGTGGCACTCCAGGGCCCCATGGAGCCAAAGGAACTCAAGGAAA
>NW_020917722.1:0-1478 GCF_003984885.1 Neopelma chrysocephalum | reverse complement strand
GTGCTTGAACAAAAGGGAGGCCACTGGCTGTCCCCCAGCAGAATGCTTAAGTATCAGGTTGTGTTGCTGGAGCAGGACGATGTTACTTTGAAAACAACATCTATTGTAAATCCAGCTATGTTTCTGTCCTCAACACTAACCGACAGTGTCCCTGAGCAAGACTGTTTACAGACCATAGAAGAGACTTACTCCAACAGACCAGACCTGAAAGATATGCCTCTGGAGGATGCAGACTGGGAACTGTATACAGACGGAAGCAGCTTCATGCGAGATGGTAAGCGCTTCACAGGGTATGCAGTGACGACCAGAGATGAAGTGATCGAGGCAAAGGCCTTACCAGCAGATGTGTCATCCCAAAAGGCAGAACTAATCGCGCTGACAAGAGCCTTGGAACTGAGCGAAGGAAAGAAGGTAAATATCTGGACTGACTCAAAATATGCATTTAGTGTTGTACATGCCCACGGAGCCATCTGGAAAGAAAGAGGACTACTGACAGCCCAAGGCAGTGGAGTCAAGCATGCAGACCAAATCCATGCACTCCTGCATAGTATCCGGAAACCGGAAGAGGTAGCAATTATGCACTGTAGAGCCCACCAAAAGGGGAAAACAACTCCCGAGTTGAGAAATCATTTTGCTGATCGAGCAACAAAAGGGGCTGCAGAAAAAGGCATCCTAGCGGTAGTACCGCAAAAAGAAATTGACTTAACGAAATACACCCCTAGATATGATGAAAAAGACAATCAGCTAATTAAATCCCTGAAAGCTGAAATCAAGGAAGGGGGGTGGGCTGTCACACCCACAGGACAGGTTATAGTTCCACCACCGCTCCTTAGGGAAATAGCTCAACAGGAACACGAGGCTACCCACTGGGGAGCGGAAAACCTTCTAAAACATCTAAAGAAAACAGTAATAGGAACAGGTATGACTGAAGCTGTACAGTCCATAGTAGGTAAGTGTGAAATCTGCAAGCGAAACAACCCAGATACAACAAAGAGAGTGGTACTAGGGGTAACAAAGGCTGGAGACCAACCTGGAGATTACTGGCAAATAGATTTTACTGTGTTACCACCATGGGGGGGATATAAATACATACTTGTATTGGTTGACACTTTCAGTGGATGGCCTGAAGCATACCCCTGTCGCACTAACACAGCAAGGGAGGTGGTAAAAGCTCTACTTAACCACATAATTCCAAGGTTTGGAGTTCCTCTGGGAATGTCATCAGACAGAGGAACACATTTTATTGCAACAATAGTAAAAGAAGTATGCCGCATCCTAGGAATTGTCTGGGACCTACATACCCCCTATAGACCTCAGGCTAGTGGCAAAGTTGAACGAATGAATGGTACACTGAAAATGCAAATTAGCAAAATTTGTCAGGAAACATCTATGTCGTGGTTCAAGCTTTGCCACTAGCTCTGCTGAGGATTTGTATTCAACCAAGGCGGAGGGATAACATAAGTCCATATGAAATACTG
>NW_020917721.1:0-530 GCF_003984885.1 Neopelma chrysocephalum | reverse complement strand
AGACGTAGACCTTGAGGTTTGGTTTGTTCACAGCCTCATTCTGTCCATTCAGCTCCCTCTGTTGGAGTGAATTCGTTTCCAGGGGAGGTCACCTCAGTTTTTAAGTTGAAGCCTCAGATTTCACTCTGGAAAACTTGGTCAGTGTGTTGGTGTTTTATGTGTGGGTGTTGTATGTGTTGGATTTCAGTCTTACACTTGAGGAACAGAAGGTTTCAATAGACCTCAAGTGGCTGAAGCCCTGGGTTTGGCCATAAGGCCTTGTCTTTCACTGCTGTGGTCTTTTAATAGAGCAACAGAGAATTGCAGCAAAAAACTGAAGAGAAAAACTTTGTAAATTTTGTTTCGGAATTGTTGCCTTGAACCTTTGGTTGAGGTTGGGAATGGTTTGTCTCCCTTGGCAGGGAGTGTCAGTACTCTTTGTCATTCTAACAGGACTGCCCAGGTCCCTGATTTTATCATGACCAAAATACTGTGCTTGGAAACCCAACCAGGAGCTGGTAGATAACAGCAGCTTGAAAAATGGGCTGATG